>NW_026863307.1:0-89719 GCF_026571515.1 Ruditapes philippinarum | reverse complement strand
AAAATTTTTTCCCAAGGTAAGGGTCGTTGGCAATCTTTCCAGGGGAAAAAGGGTCTTTGCTATCTTTTCCGCAAAATGGGTTTTTGGGGACTCTTTCCAGGGGTAAAGGGGTTTTTGGAAAATTTTTCCAGCAAAAAATGGTTTTTTGGCAATCTTCCAGGGTAAATGGGTTTTGAATCTTTCCAGGGGAAAATTTTGTTGGGCACTTTCCCCGGTAAAGTTTGTTCAATTTTCCCCGCGGGCAATTTTTTCCAGAAAAAATTTGGGTTTGGCAACTTTGGGGCACTAAAAGCATAATCAGTTTTTGATACACTAAAAATTAAGCTTTTTGGGCAATACAAACCCCCTGTTAGCAACCTTTTTGGCACTTTTTTTTAAAAATTTAAGAAATTTTTTTTGGACAGTAAGTTTGAAAGCAATCTATTTTAAACCCATTTTAAAAAAAATTTTTGCTTTATCCTTTAAAATTGTTTATAAATTTGAGCGAAAAAAAAAACTAGTGAGCTTAAGCACATAAATATTTTTTTACACCCGGGTCCATTCCCAAATAAAAAGTGTAGTTTAAAAGGAAATATAAAATAAAAAAAAAGTAGGGTGTTAGTTTTTGACAATAAATTTTAAATAATAAAAAAAATAAAAAAAATTTTTGAGAATGTAGATAAAATATAAGATGATTGAAAAAAAAAAGTATCGCAAGAAAAAACTTAACAAAAACTATATGCTAATAAAGATTTATTACATTTGTAGAAATAAAACCAAAAAATACAAAATGTAGTATTTGAATTAGACTTACTTTTTTATAGGCACGGAGAATGAATTTGTTTGTAAAATGTCGAAAATATAAGAAAAAACATTTTTTCTGTGCCAGCTGAAACTAAAATGCCCCTATCATGCCGTGAAACCCCCGCATCCACTTTCAAACAAAAGTGGGCCCTTTAAGCCAAGGACAACCTCCCTGCCAAAAACTGAGGTTTTTAAAACCAGTGCATTTTAAATTATGTATTTTACATGCTTTTAATTAAAAAATTTAAAAAACAAAAACATTCGGGCAGGACATTCTTTTGCAATTGAAAAAAAAGTTTTTTTTTTAAAGGGCCTGTGACCTTTACCCAGTGACCTAAAATCAAAAAGGGTACCTATAGTCATATAACATTTATGCCCAAATATGAAAAGGGGTCAAAGGAAAACTTAAGTTTAAAGGTGGACAAATTTTTTAAGTCAAATCCCTATGACCTTACCTTTTATCCTGACCTCAAAATCAAAAGGGGGCATCTACTAAACATGATCAAAAATCCATGCCAAATATGAAACTGTGGGGGAAAGGAAAACTAAATTATTGGGGAGACAAAAATTTTTTTAAGTCAAAGTCCCTTGACCTTTTTATGGTGACCTCAAAAAACCAATAGGGTCATTCTAACTGACTAACCTCCCTTTCCCAAATAAAACTTTGGGGCAAAGGGAAACTTAATTATTGGCGGAAAACTTTTTTTAAGTCAAGCCCCTGGACCTTACCTTTGACCTGGGGGACCCAAAATCAAAGGGTCATCTACTAATCATGACAAACCCCCATGCCAAATATGAGCTGTGGTCAAAAGGGAATCTTTTAAACACGCTTATAGGGCTCGCGACAACGCTTTTTGAAGTCAAGCGAAGCCTCTGGTGACCTGACCTTTGACCTGGTGTGACCTCTAAAGTCAATAGGTCAATCTACTAATCAGATTCTGAACCTCCATGCCAAAAATGAAGACTAAGGGTCAAAGGAATCTTAAGTGATTGGGCGACAAGCTTTTTAAATTCATGCCCCTGTCACCTGACCATGGACCCTGGTGACCCTCAATAGTCCCAATAGGGCAACTACTAATCATACTAACCTCCTTGTTCATAAAATGGGAAATGACGTGGTCAAAGGAATTCTTAAGTTATTGGCGACCCAAATCTTTTTAATTATCAATCCCTGTGACCTGACCCTTTGACCTCGCGTCACCTCAAAGTCCGAATAGGGGTCCATTCTTCGTAATCATGTACTAATCTCCATGCCCAAATATGAAGGACTATGGGATCAAAGGGGAATTCTTAACTTATTGCAGACAAGGCTTTTTGATATCCAAGCCCCCTGTGACCTTGATCCTTGACCTGGTTGCACTCAAATATCAATAGGGTCATCTACTAATCATGACTAAACCTCCATGCCAAATAATGACAGACTAAGGGTCAAAGAATCTAAAGTTATTGGGCTATTTCGGACAAGCTTTTTTGAAAAGTCAATGACCCTGTAACCTACCTATTTAACACCTGGTCTGACCTCAAACATCAATAGGGTCATCTACAATGATGAACTAACCTCCATGCCAAATATGAAACCTGTGCGGTCAACAGGAATCTTAACGTTATTGACGCGGACAAGGCTCTTTTGAAGTCAAGCCCGTGTTACTGACCTTGACCTTTCGACCTAGTGAACCTCAAAACCAATAAGGGGTCATCTACTAATCCATGACTAACCCTCCATGCCAAATATGAAGACTACAGGGTCAAAGAATCTTAAGTTATTGGCGGACAAGCTTTTTGAAAGTCCTAACAGACCCTGTTGAATCTCTGACCTTGTAAACTCTGGTGACTCTCAAAAATCAGAATAGGTTCATCTACTAACTCATTTTTGATCTAACCTCCTATGCCAAAATATGAAACTGTAGGTCAAAAGGAATCTAAAGTTATTCTTGACGCGGACACAATCTTTTTTTTGAAAGTTCAAGGCCCCTGTGACCTTTTACGCTTTGAACCTATGACCTCAAAACTCAATAGGGCGGTCATCTACTAATCATGACTAACCTCCATGCCAAATAGTAAGTGACTAAGGTCAAAGAAATCTTAAAGTTATTGGCGGACAAGCGAAAAAAAAACCGACGGCCCGCCCGGACTGACACAACAGACAAGCTCGATTCCAGAGACCCCCCCTTACAATCTTTGTTGTGCGTGGTGGGTATAAACTAAAGTAGTAATAAGTCCCTTTCGATAACCATCTGTAAGAGTCTAGACCCACCTTTCACATCCTTTGCCAGTCTTCCCAGGCTCCTATACTTTTAACTACAATGCTTGCATCATTTCAGATCTTGGGACGGACATCCCTAAAACTTTAAATGTGCAGTTCTAAATTCAAGCATGGCAAGTATATTAGACAATGTCAACAGGGTGAGGTTAAAGTATGTGGGCTCACCTTTTCAACTCTACCATCTGATATGACAAATGTTTCTTTGCATTTTCAAAATTTAAACCATATCAACTTAAAAGAACATGTTTTTTTATACGTCAAATTAAATTCACTTTAGTTATATGTCAGTTATGTAAAGACTTTCTTGCTCTCTTTTTCCACCTAAAAAGTCAACATTGATCCAAAATTTGAGGAAATTCTGCATTCTGACCAGGTTCCATATTTAGTAGCAAAGCTTTGCTTTCAAATGGATCAATGACCTTGTTTGACTGGATAACCATGATTATGCTATATTTATCAGGATTTTTTCAATGTTAAGAGTAAAATAACTGACACAATCGAACGTAAGATTAACAAAATGCCTCATACTTAGCACTTTCTGATCTGCTGAATTTATTTTACATCCTAACAATTATCAAAATATGTCAAAATCAATGAAAACAAATGTATTATACCCGTAGCTAAAACTACATATTATAGTAGAGATACTAAATAGTATTCAAATCTGTACTTAATAGTAGATTTATATCTTTTATGGTCAATTTTTAATGAGTTTTTGTTTTTAATGAACCTGTATATTGCAATGTGAGCAGCATCAAACTTTCCCTAATAAAATTCTCACCAACTAGATTTAAGTAGGGCGACGTCCTTTTACCTTTGCAAGGGTCATTTGATGATCACTTGATGACCATCAATATTTATGAACATGATTCTTCCAAAAATGTATTTTGAGTTACACTTAAAACAATTCAAACCATTCAAATTTCATTCAAACTTTGCTACTACAGTTTCTGTTTACTATTCAGATACATGTATTTTTTTCCAACTTTCTTTCATTTCATTCTTTTCTCGTTAACATGTCTATATGGTGTTACCCAGTTTCTGTTTCAGATGGACTTTCATCATCAGGATTCATATCTTTCTGTTCTTCAACCTCATCCGCTTCAGGTGTCTTATCATTTTCAGTTTTTTCTGCTGCAGTTGATGATTCATCAGCTTTATTCACACTTTCATCATTAGTTTCATTTCCAGCTTTATCATCAATTTTATTGCCAACTTTATCATCAGTTATACTGACAGTTTTATCATCAGTTTCAGATGTTGAAGTCACTGCACTAATACCGCTATTTTTGTTGGAATTTTTTGATTTATCAGAACTGTTATCAGTTTCTCCAGATTCAAGAAAATTCTCCCATTTTTTCAGTCTAGCTTCTCTCTCAGCTTCTGTCTCCTCAATCTAACAAACATACAATAAAAGTATACAAAAAACAGTGAAAAAACAGTAAAAGAAACAACAATTTACTACTGGGCAGAAGCTTTATTGTGATATTCTTTATTTTGAAACAGAAAGCTAAGTTATATTTTTAGCTAATTAAAATTAAATGGTATTCCTTTGGTTACTTCCTATAGTGCTGGTAAAATGGTCAAATGAGCCATTTTTTATAATATTTCCTTTATAATTTTTTCTGTCCATCTTTCACTAACCATACAAAGCAATTTACAATTTACCCTAGCATTTTCTTGCATACCATCCTTTATTGTAGTTTGCACAGTTGCTGGAAAATCTTATCTTGCATCCACAAGGTGCATTTGCAAGCCCTTGTTTCCTTTAGTAAGATACTTTGCATTCATTGCTTAGTACTGGTTGGTTCAAGAAACAGATTATAGAGTGTTTCAATAAGCTCAAAGCTTCCAACACAATCAAACTAAAATAAATTTGTATAAACTAAACTAACATAAGTTGTGTCCCTTGAATGCCATTCCACCATTGCTAAATCCATACAGCGCTTAACAGACATATTAGTTTTTAATATTTCTCCCTTAATTAATATGTTAATTGCAAGAAAATATCAAGCACTGACTGCGGGTGAAGACAAAATATCACTGTTAAACTTCTGCAGCAGAGAGGCAGATATATGTACTGGCAGTCAGTGTAAAATTATTGTATATAATCATATTTAGCTGAACTTGTACTGACCTCGTATTTTGTATTACCATCCCATGTTGCTGCTAGTACTCTCCTCTGCCCAAAGTAACGTTGATGCATATATTCTATACACATATCGGCTTCCTCCGGCTCTTTAAAGTGAACTGTCGCTACTCCATCTGGATGTCTCTATTCCAAAAGTGAAAACACTATATTGTTTTTAGGAATATAATTTAACATGTGTAGTCCCTAATGTTAACTCATAGTTTTAATCATAGCGTTTACTGCCAATTAATGAATGATTTCTATCAATATTCAAAGCAAAAAATGTATAAGTACAGACTCTAATATAAACCTGTTACCTATAGTTTGACTCTTAGGATTTGCCAGTAAATAATGATATTTCTTTTTAATATTCAAGGCAAGCCAAGTATAAAATTTGGCTACTATATTTGATATGTGAAAATAGCCATTTTAACAGACAAAGTTTAAGACAAAAACTTTTTGTGGATACAGGACCCTTATTTATTTGATTTTTCAATACATAACAATGAAAATTGGTATTTTCAAGAAAAAGGAAAGTAATATAAATCTTTAAAGGAGTTTAATGATAAAATGAGAATTAACTACAAAAGGTATCGTTTATTTCCTGCTATGTCAAAGTATTCCTCGGAAAATGGACATGTTCATAAGAGAAATTTAGTAGAGAAAAGGGTAAAAACATTGTGACTATAGAAATAAATTCCTCCTGAATAAACATTAAATTTGTCAGTTTAGAAAACATTGCCATTTAAATGAAAATCTGAAAACTATTTACAAAAAACATAAACTTACATCGTAGACAACAACTTTTTTAACTTCACCATACTTTCCACATTCAACTCTTATATCTCTAGATAACACATTTATCTGCACTGGATTCTCCTGCAGAAAAATCAAAAGTTGTATCATTATACATAAAGAATATAACCAGAAATGTACTGACTTCCATTAGTAAGTCCTATTATTGCTTTGAGCTAGTGCTTTATAATTGTAAACAAATGTTCTTGTATCTTGAAAACATTATGAAACAGGCCTAAGGGGAGTTACAAAAATTCTTTGGGACAAGACTAATGCAGACCTATATGAAATGACAACAAATGTACAAGTCTTTTTAACAAACAAAATTATGGACCCAGAAAATATCCACAAAAAAAAGATAGGCCATTTTACACAGACAGACAGACTGGCATTCAAATTATCATATGCCTCCCTTCAGAGGCCTAAATACATATCTGAATCACATAAAAATGTCCATTAGGTCATGTGGTATGGGTCAATTGCCAAATTGAGTAAACTCATGTTTTCACTCATTTTCCATTTGTTCATCAGTCTCTTAGAATAATCCCATCATTTTAGGTATCACTGTAGGTATCACCAAAGATCAGAAACTATTATTTTGCCCATTTTTGCCTCTACATAATTCAGCAAAAGATGTCACCCCTGTTAGATGTATGATTAATTTTGTCTCTTTATAGTATTATCTATGTTACACAAGTCATTATATCATAAAACCAACCTCAAATGTTTTAGGATCAAACATATTCTTGAGAACAACAACTTTCTCATGTTTCATTCTCGCACCACGAGGCTTATCTGGTCTCCAGTCAAATAATCTAAAATCAAAATAAATCATAAACAACAGATAATAAAATACAAATAACAAGTAATGTAACATATACAACAAATAATATATAGACGATATTTAAGTTTCTTGATACAGGATCTATTTTCATCTTATGGTATGAAAATAAGTATTTCACGAGTGGCAGTAGTCAAGAGTGAAATATGATAATGTTCATACCATAAGATGAAAATAAATCCCATATTTGTAGAAAATACTTGAATTTTCTGTTTATTACATACTTTTCCCCCCTCTTTTTTAACCTTATGTATAGGAAGAATTCCCTTTTAATTTTATGTTTTGCCTTTGGCTTAATTTATAAGAAAGTAGTGCAGCAAGACACCAGTAAAAATGTAGAAAATATGTTTCACTGCAGTAAAAAATAAAGTTTTAAAGTGAAAATACGGAAAATAAAAATACGCATTTTATTACATCAATATTTCACAATATTTCACTTATAAGTATATAATAAAACACATGTATAAACAACTTATAACCTAAAATAAACATTTAATTAGCTGTAATATGTGGCTAAATCGTAAATCATGGAAAAATAGTCTACTGTAGATTTAAAGCTTCCCAAGAGCAGAAGGGGTGTTTAAGATGACAAAAAATGATGTACAATACAACCTAATATACAATGTAATGCTTCTTCTTTAAATATTTTACTTTGGGTCCTCAGAAAAGACTTTAAACCTTTTTTTATCCATGTTTATGAAACAAATGTGAGCCCCAAGGGATGCACAATAATAATAGTGACCTAATAGTCACAATTTATTATAATTTATACATCATGCAGGACTTGAGCTAGGGGTGATTAGGGCAAAGAAGTCGCCTTCAGATGAGCGACTTCGACAAAAACAAACTTCAAAGTAAACATTTTTATGATCTGTCATAATTACTTACAATGCTAGGTCTGTTAACAATTTGTTTACTTCTCAATTACGACATGTAACATATACAACTATTGTAGATAATCTCTATGAAATGCAACATACCAAATATTTACCTTTTAGGTTCATTGAAGAAGATTAAAAAAAAAAATTAAAATGACCCTGATTTCTTTTTTGCCTGCACGTCAGTATACACTTTTATGTTGAAATTCCTAGGCCCTTACTATGCTGGAATCAAGTGATTACAGTCTAGGAGTCTGAGCAGGATCTATACGGTTGGCTAATCAACTCTATTAAATTCACCGTTACATTCTCACAAATTGATAAAAGGACATTTCCACAAGTGAAAACCTGACAAGTCCATTTAAGCAGTTCAGCAGGTAAAGAGTTAAATTACAGAGAAATATAAATTGTGGTATGCATTATTACATACTTTGCCTGTCTCTCTTTTAACCTTCTCTTCTCTTTGTTTGACAATTTCTTTTTCTTCTTACTTGGATCAAAGTCACCCTTCATTGAGAACTGAGCTCGTGTCACAGAAATCGTGTGCCCATTATATTCAGAACCATCGAGTAGATTCAGCACCAAATCAACTGATTCTTTCTGTGTACATAATGAATAATAAGTAAAGATGAATAAATATAATGAATAATAAGCAAATTAGGGGAAACACAATTATAATATCAACACCATCAATTTATCTGCAATACAGGTAATCAATATATAATTTATCCTTACAATTGTAAAATGGACTCTTACTGTTTTAATTATGAAACGGTCAATTGTTAATCTGAGGGACTTCAAAATATAATGCCATATAATGAGGCATAAAAAAGTGTACAAACCTACTATCTACTTGTTTATTTAGTTCACATATTACATTGTGTAAACGTGCAAATATATAGTGCTTATTTAGCATACATTGTACCTGTTTACTTATCATTTAGTGTATATGTTTAACCCTGTTTATCCCTTGCACATATTTACTTATCCAGTATACACAGAATTAAAGATGATGAATGATGGCATACATATACTAGTATCATCCTTAAAATGGGAAGCAAAAGTCCAAATTTAGTTTAAACTATCTATTTTAGCTTGACTGCGAAACAAGTTCTTGCAACTTATATTAATCACTTTTGAGTCCGCTTCCTGGAACTCCTCAGTATTGGTGTCATATAAAGAATCATCATCGTGACCAGAGTAGGGCTTTAACCCTTGATCCCTTTGTTGAGAGGCAGACACCTTAACCAATTGGCCGCCGCTCCACACCAAATTTTCCAAGCTACTATTGATTCAAATTCATCATGTAGTTTTTAGGGTGATCTGGACAACTTTCAGCTCAAAACAGTCTGGTGATAGACACAATGTTAGGATGCCAGTTGCTGCTGTCCATCCATGTAAATTACCTCATCATAACAAGCATCATAATTCAATAATACAATAGACAAAAAAAAAAATATTTAAAATCTAGTGACTTAATTGTGACCTGCATAAAACACAAAGGAAGGGATCAAATGCTGTTTTTTTTTCATCATTTATCTCTATACCTTTTTCACAGAATATAGCCGTTCATTATTCCATAATCATAAATGTCACGCTCTAACTGCACTGTAAGTGCACTATAATATGTTCTTCCATTATTCTTTATTTCACACATACAATCCCATAAGTCATCATCCTAAATACCAGCTAGAATGAATAACATAGTTATAACTACCTTTATAAAACAACACCTTCCATCACCCTTCGGTTGACCATTCTCATCGAGGTAAAGTTTCAATTTAGGTTTGCGAGTTCTGGGATCATTCATTACAAGGCCATATTTTGTCATCATTTCTTTAAACTGTTCTGGTGTTATATCCAGGGGAAGACCGGATACATATACATTAGTGTTGTGCTCATCGTCCACATTAAACCAACCTGGTAAATATCAAAGTATTGTAACATTTAGCATGTCTTTACACTACGTTTGTGTAACACAAATGATGTCACTTCAAAATATATGCTTGGCCGTGCAATACTATTTTGACTGAGTCACAAAACTGGCACGTGTGTGTGATAATATACAATTACTACATGTAAAGTAGTTATACTATTCTACAACAATATTGAAAGTCTAAATTAATAAAAGTGAAAAAAAAATCACATAAAGGGATTCTTTATTAACACTTTGGTTTGTTTAAACAAGCAATTATCAGTTATTTAAAAATTACTGCATTTCAGTCTTAACTGAAATAATCTGAAAATTAACATGACAACATTTTAATAGACAATTCATTTGTAAACTGCCTGTAAGTTTGTTGTGTTTTATGTCACATCATTATGGTTGAAATCATAGGGTGACCGTTTTGCTGGTATAGAAAGACTTCAGGTGCCTCTCAGTACATTATTTCATTATTTCCTGGACAAGTTTAAACCGGAGTAGAACTACTGATCTAACCGTACAAAATTATTTTCTTAGAAAACTTTGCACTATATTGTAGGAGCACTTAGAGTATAGTAAGTTAGGTTTCGATCCAGCTGAAAGTCGATTATTTAATTAAATAGCATTTAAAGGCACCTGACAAGTAACTCCTATGTGACTCTCTCAGTAAACAAACTCAGAGTTACATGCCCCTCATCATTATAGGCCTTGAAAAATTTCTGCCGATCATGCTCTTAAATAAGTGTGGGAAGTTTTAACCCATTCCCTTCAGTAGTTTTGGAGATATCAACTTGCACGCAAAAACTTAACCAAAGTGTGGCGCCGACGTCAACGCCTGGGTGATTACAACAGCTCTCCCTTTTCTTGAAATCGTCAAGCTAAGTAACAAGCAATGGGGTAATGCTAACTCGGATAAAGCAGTGACACCTGTAGGATTACAATAACTTTTCCCTATTCTTTGAATTATTGAGCAACAAGCAATTATCATAGTATTGCAAGCAATCCATAAGTCCCCTACCGGTAAGAGCCCAAGCAACATTCTGAAGGGCCATTGGCCATTCACTTATGTTCCTATTTTAAGTAAATTTGTTGAAAAAGTTCTTTAAAGTGATCACAGGAAACAGTTTTTATGTACAGACAGACGGACTGAAGGACACTCTAAAGTTATTTTTTAAACATCCTTGTTACCAAAATATAACATTTTTAAAATCCTATCATGATTGAAGATGTTGGAGTAAAAATTACCAATTTCTCAATAAAAAAATCTAAGTTCAAAAGGGGCATAATTCTGGAAATAGTCTTGCTAGAGTATTGAACACTCACAAATGTTGAGTGATAATAAGAAACATTTATATGAAGTTTGAAGTAGATACATTCAGAAAAAGAAGTTATTAAAAAAAAAAACAATGTTTTTTCACGAAAATTTTAAGTTCAAGGGAGGTAATTCTGATAAATTTTGTGCTAGAGTTGTAAACCTTGTCCCATATGATGTGGTTGATTACAAGCAACTTATATTTAAAGTTTGAAGAAAATACCTTAAGAAATAAAGAACTTATAGTGAAAAAACTTAAAAACTAGAATCAGAAATCTTGAAATTCAGTCTATTTGTTGCCATAGCAACCAGAATTTTCAACATAGGAAGATAAGAAAAGGATGTGCATAATTTCCATACTGCCATATACCCATATGTCATGTTTCATAAACATATTTTCAGTACTTTTTGTGTTATCACTGGATCCAGGTTATGTGTAAAATTTGCCATATTTTCAGTCTATTTGTTGCCATAGCAACCAGAATTTTCAACATAGGAAGAAAAGAAAAAGACGTGCATAATCTCCATACTGCCATCTATCCATATATCAAGTTTCATAAAAATATTTTCAGTACTTTTTGCGTTATTGCGGGATCCAGGTTATGTGTAAAATTTGCCATATTTTCAGTCTATTTGTTGCCATAGCAACCAGAATTTTTAACATAGGAAGAAAAGAAAGAGACCTGCATAATTTCCATACTGCCATCGATCCATATGTCAAGTTTCATTAAAATATTTTCAGTACTTTTTGTGTTATCGCGGGATCCAGTTTTGTGGACGGACGGACTGACGGACGGACAGACGGACGGACGGACTGACAGACAGACAGACGGACGGACAGACGGACGGACAGACGGACGGAGGGTAAACCTAAAGTCCCCTCCGGTAAACCGGTAGGGGACTAATAAATCATTAATACCTTCATTACTCTGCTGCTGTGGATTTACTTTCCTCTTTTTTCCTTTTTTCTTATCGTCTGCCTCTTTACTTCCCTTCTCATCTTCCTTGCCTGCTGCCTGACTTGATTCCTGACTGGCGTACTGGGCTAAACAGTCAGCATAGTAATCATGATAGTCTGTACTATAATAGTACGACCAATATTCATTGTACTCTTTCTTCTGCTCTTCTGTATACTTCTCCATGTCTTCTTTAGAATCTGTATGAAAAACAAGAGCTGTAAGTTAAGTAGTGTGCTCCAAAGCGTCATGTGACCCTATAAGCTTGATTAATTCTATAAAGAAACAGTTTGCAAATTACTTTATACATGCGTGCAAGTTAAAAATATCAGAAACCCTGATAACCCTGAATTTAGCATTATTTTCACTGGTTTTACAAAGAAAAAGAGTGCTTTCAGGAGTGTAAAAAACCTGAACTTCAAACAAATGCCTGTAAAAACAATAAACTTGTACCCATGCTAACTTTAGGCAAATGCCAAAAACTTGTACCTATGCTTATTCAAACATCAGGAACAATATTTTTTACCATGATGTTGTTCGGATGAATCTCCTTGTTCTTGCATTCTGTTTTCCAGGCTCTCCAGTTTCTGTAGAGTTTCTTCATGAGATTCCTCCTCGGCCTGCGACTCTTTCCTCTGCTTGTTCATCCACTCCTGATGTTGTAACTGAGCCTCGTTATAATTCTGCATGGAATAGAGCTCCCTTATTAATCTCAATTACACAGCACAACAATTGTTTGCGATATGTAATAATATGGAATGTTTAATCTCAGTAAGAACAAAGAGCTGTCCATAGGCAAGTTGACTGATGACATCACAAGCACCTGCTACCAGAATTTAGCAGTGCACTAGATTATTCTCAGTGCTTGACAGTAAGAAAAGAAGCATGACTCTGTATAAAGGTAACTCAGAATTATGGGACCTGTGTCCATCATGTCAGATGATCACAGAGACCAATTTTGTGAAGTGTCGACCCATTCCCTTCAGTAGTTTTGGATATATTCTTGACCAAGGTGGGAAGGTAATGCAGGGTCTGGTACAATAGCTCTCCCATTAATCAACCAGTTGAGCTAACAAAAACTATGGTTATTTTAGACTATGAGAAAACACAGCACATTACCTGGTAGTAATTGTAGTATTTCTCATCAGCACTTTTTTTACCATCCCCTTCTGGTGCCCCTTCATCTCCATAGTTCATTTGGTACTGGGCTATGAAATCAGAATCTATCTGAAAACGCAAAAAAAAAACCTACATGTATTTAAACTAATTTAAAATACATATAACATAGATACCAGTGTTGGATTTTTACCACACAATTTTGTAAGTCAACAAAGGGCTGTAATTCATTCAAAATCAACCCCATAGTTAAGGGTCTTTGAAGGTCACCTTTAATTGTAATTCTTAATTTTTAGATTTAAGTTGAATTCAAAACTTTTCTATTAGATCACAAAGAGCCATTAATCACTCAAAATCTTTGGAAGAGTTATGGGCAGTGGAAAGTGACCTTCAATAATGATTCTAAAGACATGTGTAAAGTTTCAAGTGAATATCTTCACTTCTTTTCAAGACTAGTGTTGCATGTAAAATTTAAAACAAGAATTTTCTAAGATCAAAAAGGGCCATAATACTGTCAAAATTCTTTCTAGAGTTACAGACTTCAGAAAATGACCTCCTATGTATGAAATCCCTAAACTTGGAATTTTAAAGCAGGTCAAAGCCAATGGACATGTTAAAGGGACTCCACTGAGGTTTTTGACATGACAGGACTGGAAATATTATTCTGAGATGAACTGATGCAAGTCTGGACCAACAACTTGTGTGCAAATTTTCAGGTCATTCCATCCACCTGATTGTCCAGAACAATCATTTGTATGGTGCAAAATGACCCAAAAATGAAAAGCGTTGCAATACTTTTAACTAAACTCCATCTAAGAATTGCACAAAAATAGATTTTCGTACATTTCTTTGTTATCCTTTGAAGACTTTTTAATTTTACTGTTAAGTAATACACTTGATATCTGTAAGATTTCCAAATCATATATCTTTAGGCATTTGGACCTCAGTGGAGTTCCTTTAATCAAAGTGACTAAACATCTGACTTAACTTAACATGTGCAATTTATGTTTTTAAAAACTAGAAATGTGTCCATAGGACACGGGTGCCCCCACTGCGCCACTGTTCTGTCAATATTTTCACTAAGTCAAGGGAAATAACTCTAAAAATACTGGATAAATCCACACGCGAAACCCCAGGTGCAAATCTAAATATGCTGAGAAACCTGCCCATAAGGTTTAATGACTATGTCAAATCCTTTTTGAGTAGCTTGCGACACAAGTTGAAAATTGCAAAAATTTTCTAAGTGAAGGGCAATAACTCTAAAAATACTAAATAAATCCAGACAAAAATACCTGGTGCACAACTGCACATGCTGATCAATATTCCTGTAAAGTAACATGACTCTAGGTCAAATACTTTTTGAGTTACATGCGACACAAGTTGAAAATTGCAAAATTTTACTAAGTCAAGGGCAATAACTCTGAAAATACTAAAAATATCCAGACGAAAATACCCAGGTGCACAACAACACATGCTGATCAACATTCCTGTAAAGTTTCATGACTCTAGGTCAAATACTTTTTGAGTTACATGCGACACAAGTTGAAAATTGCAAAATTTTACTAAGTCAAGGGCAATAACTCTGAAAATACTAAAAATATCCAGACGAAAATACCCAGGTGCACAACTGCACATGCTGATCAATATTCCTGTAAAGTTTCATGACTCTAGGTCAAATACTTTTTGAGTTACGTGCGACACAAGTTGAAAATTGCAAAATTTTACTAAGTCAAGGGCAATAACTCTGAAAATACTAAAAATATCCAGACGAAAATACCCAGGTGCACAACTGCACATGCTGATCAATATTCCTGTAAAGTTTCATGACTCTAGGTCAAATACTTTTAAGTTATATGCGACACAAGTTGAAAATTGCAAAATTTTGCTAAGTCAAGGGCAATAACTCTGAAAATACAAAAAATATCCAGACGAAAATACCCAGGTGCATAACTACACATGCTGATCAACATTCCTGTAAAGTTTCATGATTCTAGGTCAAATACTTTTTGAGTTACGTGCGACACAAGTTGAAAATTGCAAAATTTTACTAAGTCAAGGGCAATAACTCTGAAAAAACTAAAAATATCCAGACGAAAATACCCAGGTGCACAACTACACATGCTGATCAACATTCCTGTAAAGTTTCATGACTCTAGGTCAAATACTTTTTGAGTTACGTGCGACAACAAGTTGAAAATTGCAAAATTTTACTAAGTCAAGGGCAATAACTCTTGAAAAAAACTAAAAATATCCAGACGAAAATACCCAGGTGCACAACTACACATGCTGATCAACATTCCTGTAAAGTTTCATGACTCTAGGTCAAATACTTTTTGAGTTACATGCGACACAAGTTGAAAATTGCAAAATTTTACTAAGTCAAGGGCAATAACTCTGAAAATACTAAAAATATCCAGACGAAAATACCCAGGTGCACAACTACACATGCTGATCAACATTCCTGTAAAGTTTCATGACTCTAGGTCAAATACTTTTTGAGTTACGTTCGACACAAAAGTGAACGGACGGACGGAAGGACGGACCGACGGAGGGACAAGGGTAAATCTAAATGCCCGCCACTATCGTGGGGGCACAATAATTACTTTTGGAAACCATGCTTTCTTCTCAGTGTCCCACTCATAGACTGTTCCATCGGGATCAACTCTCTCCCCTTTATTATCTTTCTCAAGTTTGACTTTGCGTTCATGTTCAAGTCTTTCCAATTCAAGCTGTTCTTCAAAGTCTATGTCGCCCATCTTTTTTTTTACCTAGAATTTTAAGACAAGATATAAGATATAAAACTGAGCAAACAAAATTCTCAACTAAAATCTGAAATACTAAAACTTCAAAACAAATTATATGACACAAGAGATAATGCAAATTACAAATGATAATGAAAATGAAAATTACAACTATTTATTCAAGTATAAAATGATTACTTTACAATGCAAGTTATGGAAAGATCAATTTCAAAGATATTTATAACTGATTTCTAGAAATGCATATCTCAAGGGTCTGATAAGAGCAAAGATGAATGCTTTCGCTGATTTTTTCTATTTAACTCTAGGTCATTTGTGAAGCGTTCTTGGGCAATTTTCTCAAAAAAGATCATTCAACTATTTTACAATAAAGTTAATTCTCACTTGTAGTGGTCTTACTAGTGAATTGCTCTTATTTGAGAATAATCTGCTTTAAAAACTTTTGAAGTCCATCTAAGCTTAATGTACATGTATAAAAACCCATGTCTCAGACTCTGATTTAGTTTCTATCTTTGTTTTTAAGATAGCCAAATTTTCTTCTTTTTTTATATATGGGTTCTAGCTAAACTTTTTTTAAAGTCTTTCTCACTTTTATTTATCAATTTATCATTGTTTCATTCTCTTTTAAATTCAATTCTTTTCTTAACTTTTTTACATGACTGGAATTTTGACTTACTGATTTTAAGTGTAATACGAATGCAAACTAAACTAAAGAAAGAATGAGGTTTAAAAGTTTTTCAAGTTATAGTACATAATCTTGTTTTCTCAATTTTATAACATTCATGAAACAATAGATGAAAAAGAATTTATGATATTCGTACTTCCCATTGTAATTTTATATATTAATACATATAAATTATCTAAATAAATCACACTTTAATTGATAGTTTGGTGCATCCAGCAATTTTGACCGTACTTGCCATCAACAAACAAAAATTAAAATGCTATTGGCCAGCTGATTACTACCTACATGTACATGTAATATTACGCTGATAAAATTAATGTTATCATTATTTGCTTCTCAATTCTTGCAGAATGAACTAGAGTTATCACTGAAGGTGATTTATATCCCCACCAGCAACCTTTGACTTTTGAAAAATAAGTGGTCTGAAAAAGAATTTGAACTCAACCTTTAGTAAATTTTTTTTTTTTTTTTCAACTCAACTCAATTTTATTTAAGTAAATAAAGGCCTCCGGCCCAAAATACACAACAGTATAAATATTATAGTGTATACATGTATTGAATGTAGTTGCATAACATATAAAATTAAAATAAAATAAGTCAAGAGCTGGTACTTTTCAACAAGTGATATACAAACAGAGATAGTTTATAAATATTTTCTTCATTTTGTGTACTCATTCAGCGAAATAAAAATCGTTAATTGTAGTACATTTGAATACCAATTTATAGAGATAATTATTCTGGACGTTCATTAAAACTTAGAACATTGGAAAAAAGGCAGAAATTCACCAATCAATAGCAGTTACATTATTTTTGGTTAAAACAAAAATAAAACATTATTCTTTCATGAAGTGTATATATTAGTTTGTCTTCCCATTTCAATCGCTAGATTTGTGACAGGAACATCGAAACCTTGCGCAAGAGCAACCATAAATATTTTCTTGGGAAAAAATATCACAAAAGTAAAATAACGTTTCAGGATTTAATTGACTCTTAAAAAATTTATAATGGTAACAACGGACGCAATATTTATATCCATTATGCCATTTTTGACTCAAAACACTCTTTCAGCCGTTGACGAAAAGTTAAATAAATATTCTATATTTCCAATATCTTGTTGTGCAAGCCATACATATCCAAAACCGTAAAGTATAAAGTAGTGATTTACTTTTGATGCCCAACAATTTCGACCGCTCTCATCTAGGGATTCAACATTTTATAACATTGTCTGGGATATCTATGATCTGGGCATAGTCAACAATTTACACCAGTATTTTATACAATTAACAAAATAAGTTATACACAATGGCAAACGTCCACATTCTCCTAAAACTATACATGTATTTGTTGTCCTTTTTACACTTAAATATGCTTTTTACAAAATTTATTTTGAACTGCCTCGATAGAATCAACAATTTCGTATCCCCATATCTGTGACCCATAGCCATAAAATAGGTTTAACCATACTATATCAAATAGAATGAAAAAGTTCGTTTGTTGGAAAATAACCATATGGTTTTTATAACTAAAATAGAAAGTATTGCACGTTGTGCTTGTGCACTTAATTTTATCTTGTGCCTGCACTCCATGATAAACCCTGGTGTAAATAAAAGTCCCATATATTTTAAACGCGAAGTAACTTTAAGAGTACTACTCCGAAAATGCAATTTTCATATTGTCTGACGGTCCCCATTTCTAAATACCATAATTTCAGTTTTATTTAAATTTACTTCCATCCAGTATTTTTACAAAATTCATCGACAAACATTTTATTGTTGTTGTATCTAACTGCCGTTCAGCGCAACTTGCAACATCATCAGCAAACATGAGGCAAAATAATATCGTGAATTCTTGAGTAATAAAAATCCCCAGCAGTTACATTTTATCACGAAGCATATGTGCTAATTCATCAATAAAAAGAGCAAAAAATTTGTGGAACTGGATTTGTCCCCCTGCTCGGGTTCCCTCTCCATATGTTACATTTGAAAAATTCAGTTATCATAGGCCTATTCTGGAACTATTTGTGTATCTAAATCACAACAGAAATTATTTCGAACCTTTACACATGAAATAGAGCGAATTATACATTTTCTTTAATAAAAACAAAAAAATCTTCCGTTTATCCTTTTCTTTGTAAAGCTGAAAAAGTATCTTAGGGTTAATCTTATCCAAAGGCCTTACGGAAATCAATGTACAAGCAATAAAATTCTACCCCCTTTTTTGGAAAGATATTTTTGCACCATAGCTTGAAGACAGGAAAACATTATCAATTTGCCCGAATACCCAGATCGAAAACCTGCCTGAGATTCGTCAAACTTATTGTTATTTTCAGCAAATTCATACAAACGCTTATTAACGATGCTTGAAAATATTTTTATATAGTGTATTAATATTAGAGGAAATTCCTCGATAATTACTCGGGTCACAGGTGATCCAGCCTTATGTATAGGACATTATAGCCTAAGACCCCAAGATTGAGGAATTCACCTGTTTCAAAATATTCGATTAAAAATTAAATACTAAAATACGCGTGCAATACTGTTTAAACTTATTCTTCATAAAAATTCAGTATGGTATTCCATCCAAGCCTGCAGCTTTTTCCGTTTGCTAACTTCGAATAGCTAAAACTCGACCTCCGTTTAATATAAATGGTTCGTTTAAGTTGATATATTCATGTATATTTATCAACGGATTGACGTCGTCCATTATATATTCTAAAGGTGATATTATCATTATCAAAACAAATAAACCACGAGAATATGTTATACCAATCATCAGCTCCGCATACTTGAAATCTAATACATTGTTTTTGTTTTGCTTGTTAGTTGTTTCCAACATAAAACATGGATCGTTTCTATTATTAATGAGCTTTTGTCGATTTTTGAGAACTCGGTACTTTGATTTAAAAATTTATTCTTACAATAATTTTTAAATTCATTCCTTTTATTCTTTTATAATTCTTAATTCAGATGCAAGGTGTTTGATGTTCGAAACCGTTCTTAAGAATGAGTATTTCTGTACTTTTAAGTATTTCACAACTTCATGCCCACCAAGGCGGTTGCAACGTGTTTGATGAATAGAAGCCAACATATACACTTTCCACCATTATAATATAAAGGACTGAATAGTTTCAAATAGCTCGGTCAATATCAAACATTTTACAAGACTTGTAATTAGTTGGTCATTCTCTGAAAGTTTAAAGGCAATTTATTTGCTCTACGAAAATGGTCACCATTGATTGATCCCGCCATTTGTACATTTTAAGTTCGATAATGTATTATTTACAACAAATTTGTATTACGATTTCTATCATTTAAATTATAAAATTTTAAACAACAATGCAATGGAAAAATGGTTCCGATTTCAGTTCGATCAAGTACACTAAAGTTACATATATTTCAAACAACTCTGACGAGGCTATCATATAGTCGACAACGGACGCTCCGTTGTTAGAAACGCACGTAAAATTCCCTCTAAATCCCCATTAATTCTTCCATTCAAGAAATGTACATCTAAAACACAGCACAACTGTACTAGTGATTTCCCAAAATTATTTCCCGTAGAACATCTTTACTATTTCGAAGCAGTTCAAAATAACCTACCTTCATACTCAACATCCCCCAAAAACAAAATCCTAAGTATCATATGGAATAAAGTCTCTAAATAATCTTTTCGTTCATAGAATTTAGATCCCCTGCAAGAAATATTAAATTCATTAGGAAATTCTAAAGATATTTCTTCTAAATTTGATTGTTAAATAAAAAATGCCATTTCTTTCCTCCCTGGAATCGTAAATAGACGACCCTTCAGGTGATACATAAACAAAGTACATAATAACATTTTTACACTTGAAAACTTTCGAAAAAATTACCAATATAATACAACACAATTCCTCAAAAGTGTTCTTTATACGTGTAATAATATTCAGTTTATATAAAACTGTTTTTTTATAAAAACGGCAATACCACCGTTATTACGTATGCTATTAGAACGTTGTGCTCTAACATGTTCATAACAGATATAAGATTCTAAAAAGGAAAGCTAAATTCACCAACACACTTTCCCCATGATTCACACAATATGAATGAATATCAAAAGAAGAGAAAAAAAATGTTTAAGTTCAGCATTGTCAACATGTTTACTTAATCCCGCAATATTCCAACTTACAATGTTTATACATGAGTAATCATTGTTTATTTGGCCTTGACCGTATCCCTATTCTATATTAGATGAGTCGGAAGCTTCATCGGACAAACCCGTATCGTTTCCTATTGGTCGGTTTACACAGCGCGGTTGATCGGGATCTACGTCAGCACTCACGTGGTTTCGTACATCCAATTGCTGCGTTACGTGTAAAACATCGCTTGCCTGGCCACGTGGTAAAACACGTGGGCGTGTATTCCTTCGGCAAGCACCAATTGACACAATTGACTGTGTAGTGTCATCGTATTTGTACACAGAATCATTCACTATCAGTTTGTCATACCGAATTACAGCATAGTTACCATTTCGTCGTTCTGTCAACATCCTTTCACCCAGATATTTTCTATGCATTCGGATCTTATCACTAAAGTCCCGTTGAAACTGAATAAGATGTATTTTCTTGAAGCAAATCATTTTGAACGTTGTAATATTTGTTCACAATCCTTGTATTTATTGAATCGTACAAGTATAGTACACTTAGTTGGGTTGTGTGATTTAATCCGATGCGCACGATCGATTTCCTACTGTGTCGGCTAATTTCATGTAAATTTAACGTTTCTTTCAGAAAGGATCGAACTTTCTCCTCAGATGTTGCCCATGCTTCATTTATATTTCCAAGAATTCCATTAAAGCGTAAATTGTTCCTTCGTGATTGGTTTTTCTAGGACATCTAGTTTATTTTTACTTGAGATATTTCTGCTCGTAGCAAATCATTGTCATGCTTTAGCCTTTCATTATCCTGTTTTAACTCGTTAATTGACGAGAATAATGAGTCAATTTTTGAATTCATATCTCCGACTTCAGTAACTAAGCGTTCATTTTGCCTATCAATGTCAGTTTTTCATATTTCTAAGGAAAGTAAAAACATTATCAGAGTCTGTATTACTAGTACTAGTATGAGACTTACTTCGTGCATTTCTAGTATCATTTACCGGTCTATTGTTAGGGGACGCCGCCTGTGAAATGTGTACGAGGATATGGTCCGCTGTCTCGTCACCACACCGTCACGACTCCCGGTACTCGGGGTAAGCACATCAGCATGCCCACTGAATGAACCATCAACCCCTGAATGTCTTTGTTGTCCCTTTCCACGTATCACATCAGGCTTAGGTGGTCCAGGGTTTCTTTCTACATCACCACTCAATAAAATCACAATGGCTACACACGTGCACAGACAAAGTATTCCAGAAAATGACTTTTTCAGCCCTTTTGTGATAACTAGCACTTGAAAACGCTTCACAGATTTAGCGCGAGTTATAAAACATCCAATTCTCATACGCCAAATGTTAATATCCACTCCCATTATTAAATTTTACTTGAAATTTACACGTGTAAAATTTTGACCTGCCGCCATAACAAGGGACGCAACTAACGTAAATGAAGTATCAACTGTGTACAAAGAATTATTTCAATTAACTGCAATCCCAACCAGGATCTTCATATAAACTTGATTAAAAACCAAGTTTCCTACCTACATGTATAGTTATTGTCTAGAAACCATTTTTCTATTTAAGAAATGGTGACCTTGTCCCCAGGGAGCCTAAATGCAATACCAACCAGGGTTTCCACATAAGGTTGTTACATATAATGTATATACCAAATTTGATTACAAAACCTCATTCCAAACTCAAGTTATCGTCCGGAAACCATGATGTGGACTGACGGACGGAGGGACCGACCGGTCTACTCCTATATACAACCCTAAACTTTGTTTGTGGAGGTATAATTAAATCTGCATCATGCTCATCAATGCTTGATTACTATAAAAGGTATGTTGTAAATCAAGCATGTGTGTTATAAACCTAGATAGAAAATGATCTTATTTGACCTGTTGTATTTGTTTATGCCAGAGAAAAGATTCTGATAATGGGGGCACCTGGTGCATTTTTTAAAACGGCTTATATTAAGTTTTTTGATATAGTTACATCAGTGATTTTTTTTTCCAATTTTCAAAACAAGAAGGGGAAAATATAGCGAGATAAATCAGAACTCAAATTCCAACAGCTAAAAATGGAATTTGAACCCACACATTTTATAAAATTTTCAATTTCAATTCAATTTAACATGCATAACAGTAGTCTAATATATCAGATGTTACGGACTTGTTATAGTTTATGTCGGGCAAGCCCGTTGCATTGCCCAAAAGAAAAAATATCTAAAAGCGACTTCATATTTATACGGGGATGTTAAAGCCCGGGGCCAGGAAGCGGCTCCGGGCTTTGGCTTGCCAGGCTATAGACTACACTGTCACATATATATTTAAAAAGGAAAAAAAAAAGACAAAAAATGTATAGAATTCTAAACCTATCAGCGAAATTTTCAGTGTCATTTGTTGTTGGGCGCATTAACGCAATAATAAACGGCGATGTATTTTGATTATAGCCAATCGCAATTTTTTGTGGTATGGTAGTGTAACCGTAATCCAGAACATATATACCGTTCCCGGAAGGTATGAGATTTAGTTCGGGCAAGAGGGCATCCGTACATGGCAAGTGTTTCAATGTAAGCAGAATACTTTATTTTCGACTATCAAGATAACCATAAATGCCGAGGAATTCTGATTGAAAACGGATGTGTAGCGCACTTCTACAGGGATCAAATTAGGAAAAACAACTAGAATAAACGGAAGCAATGTATAAAATACAGAATTATGGCACTTTTAAAACGGAAAATGTAAAATGAAAATAACAGTTATTTTAACTGACTTCCCCGTTCTTAGGCCTTTGCCTAATTTCATATTAGAAATCTACTACACTATTACAGTAACAGTATGAATGTTAGCAAAATTTTAAATTTAAACTGTATCTAATTCACTTGGTTTGAAAAAGCTTACATTTCCAGTAGTTATCTTTTATACTTTTACATTTTGTAATTTCACTTATTTGTTACGCTAACCATACGTTGTCGGTTGTTGGGCTCACGAAACAATCGACTTCAGGATTTTATTTTGTAAGTTGAGTCTGTTGCACTGGACGTACACATCTTTTTCACCTCACGAATAACATATCGAAAAAAAACATTTAAATTAATGATAGGTAGACCTACCTTACTCTACTTCTATATACAAATCATTTTTGGTCTACCGAAAGAAAGTAATGGAAGCTGCCATTTTGAAAATCTTAATCGCGAGACGCTCTGAATTAATCGCAACGTCTCGGCGGACCGTGACTAGAGACTAGGCGGACCATATTATTTTGGGACAGGGGGCGGACCGTCACTCGAGACGAGGCGGACCGTGATTAAAAAAAGTATTTATATGTAGATTTATGTAATAAAAGTATTAAATTATTGATGTTTTTGTTCTTCGTATTAATATTTTTATATTTTTTTTTTATAAAAGTAAAAATATAAAATTAGTTTTAAAAGTTCATGTGTAATTGTATATTAATTGGAAGTGGCTAGCCGTACGGGCCCGTACGGCTAGCCAAAAGTTCTAGCCGTACGTGAGTCACTTACGACTAGCCAGGACACACTGTATTGGCTAGCCGTACGGCACTTTTCAAAAATATATGGAAGGCGGTTCCAAGTGCATATGTTAATTAATTATGACTTAACGCGAGAATTTTAGTCAAGAATGTTTACTTTTTAGAGATTAATCGACGCGTTGACTATAGTAAAGAATGTACTTTGTCATCTCAAGACGTCGAGAAAAAAATAGCGTTTGGTTGCAGTTAAATAACATCAATTGAAATAGTTTACAAAATTTTGATAATAATCCTTTTTTGTTTCATTATGTTTAATTTTTAAATTGTAAAAAAAAAAAAAACACCGAAAATAATTGTTGTTGGGTTCTGATAATTGCGTCAATTACCGTCGGTATAGAAGTTTGTCCATCGTCCATCATTAAGGAAAGTTTGCATTATTAAATTATTTTTCCTTTTCATCGTTTTTTTCTAATATTCTTTTTATTTATTTATTCCCCTCCGATCATTATTTATTCGATCCATGTGCTTAATTAACAGATTTAACAATTCATCTTTCATACAAATCATAAGCATGAAAATTAAGGACGTTATAACATGCAACTTTGACACTTAATTTTAGTAAGATAGATTATACAACGCTTACTCGTATTCATTTTTTTTTTTGGCAAAATTGCGGAGCATCTTTATTAAAGTGAACAAACTAGGACAAATGCGGAGATTTGATTAAAATCGTCGTTTAAAAACACAAAATAACATATGCATTTTCGACTTCCATATATTTTTGAAAAGTGCCGTACGGCTAGCCAATACAGTGTGTCCAGGCTAGTCGTACGTGACTCACGTACGGCTAGAACTTTTGGCTAGCCGTACGGGCCCGTACGGCTAGCCACTTCCAAATTAATTTGCTGATTGAACCATAGGTAATCGGGCGCGTTGATTGGTCACTACCCCCGCACCCCCCCTCCCCCCTCACCCCACACCCACTCTACAGCCCTCCTACCTCTCAAAACCATGTAAAAATACAGTACTTTTCATTTGAAACATGTTTTAATATTTGGTTTATGCTTTTAATTCAATAACCTTCATTTCCTACAAAAAATAAAAAAATTGATACATATATATTTAGTAAACATATATGTATCAATTTTTTATTTTTGTTTTATCAGCTGTGATTAAAACAGAAAATGTTTGGCATAAGAAAAAACTGTTAACAAGTTAACATCGTTCACTGAATGGCATTAATCAACAGGCCGTTTATCAACAGTAGGTGATAATTGCTGTTGACTTAATTAATTTGTTTGCATTTTATATTAAATTTGATTGAAAACACAAGTATATAAGCTAGCCAATAACTTCAGGAAATCACAAATCACTTGTAACCTTTACTGCGTAACAATGCCAAAAAATCCTTGTGTACACCAGAGACATAGATAATATCTATGTCTCTGTGTACACTGTGACAGAGGTGTGTATTCCAACCACCGAGCCGTTGAGTGTGATTCTTGTCATAGATGGCAGCATTTACTGTGTGGAAATACAGGTAAGAAAAATAACAATAATTTGAATGTTTAATATTAATTATTATCATACATTTCAATAAAATATAATTTCATACATTTCAATGAAATATAATTAAGTTTTTTCAATGATTTATTGTGTAAATGATATACTTTATTAAATTAAATAACCTTACATGTTTTTTTATTACATCTTTAATAATTGTAGTTTGTTTCAGGTATTAGTGTAAAGGACTACAGAAAAGCCGTCTACGATGGTAGTGACTTGCCATTTACGTGTATTCAATGCTCGCCAGATGTTGATGAACATATCAGAACTCCAGATAAATCCACCAACAATGCTGAAAGAAATGAACAATTAAGTGTATCCTTAGAAATCCCGGTAGTGAACAACACATCTTCAGATATTTATGACATCGAATATTCAAGGAGTGAAACAATGGACTATAGTTCTGACTCCGATTATGACGTGACCAGAAACATACGGGACGTGGCTATGGATCCACCAGAAACGTAAGCATTAGAATTATAATGATGATCATTTTATATCGTTATATTTTAGTATATTTGTTGCCAGTAATTGTTGCCCGAATCATTAAATAAACGATCCGTAATGAAGACAATAGACATATTTTAAAATAGTTATTTATTTAGTTATCTATATTTAAAAATAATTAAATATCTTGCTTTAATTTCAGAACATTTACAGACGCCGAGACGGTTCAATGGGTTCCACTGAATTCGCCGATCGAGTACGAAATCAACAATGGTTCCCTTGGTGGGAAACCGATTAAGCTAGTGTCATCAGAGGGGTATTCATTTGTGAAGAAACGGACATTTTCGAATGGTTCAATCGACTGGAGATGTAGTGTTCGCCACAAAGGAAGCGGTTGTCTAGCCACAATTAAAGAGCTCAACGGTGTATTCCGTATAACGGGACAGCCACATAACCACGCCTCACAGCCCGGTCTGAACACTGCGGTTCAATTCAAAAGTGAAGTAAGTGATAGTTTAATTTGATTGTTAAAGTATTTTAAAAAGTTAATATATTTCTATACCGTACCGCGGCTTTACCAACTGAGCTATTAAGGCCGCTTACACATTTTGTCCCCTTATTGCATTAATAAGTAAACTTAAAATACTGTCTTGTTTACATACATACAAATGTTTGTTAAAATATAAACGTGCACTTACTTTATTTTCAGCTGAAAGAAGTCTCCAAGACGAAACTATTTGAGTCAGCATCCAGAGATAGTGTCAGACATCTCTAGAAAGCATCAGGCAGCCGATAAACCTCCGTTTTCAAGACCAAGTCAGACGAGTCTTTTGAAACAGGGCCAGACAAAAACTGAGACCAGAAGAACCAGTAACAACAGATTTTGAAGTAAGCAAATAATATACTTATAATTATAAAGATTGCATTTACTCGTACAATAGTTTCTGAAATGTAACGTTAACATTTAGTTCATTTTATCATTTCGTCGCCCTAATTCCATAATGATGTAAGTCGTATTTTTACCATTTTGAGAAAATCGACTTCAAAGTTTTAACAGGCCATCACACAATCTTCACACTTACTCAACCAATTTTAATATAAAATACATCATAGTGTGCAGAATTATTTTAACTTTTACACTTTTAATTACGAAGAAGTTCCTGTAGATAGTTTTTTAAAAAACTAGATTTTGAGGCCGGGTTGTGGCAGGGGTTTTCCACGAGCCGCAAATACAGGGGTGAGCCTTTCATTTTGGACAAGCTTTGTGGCGTAAAGCTCAAGAGTTGGGGTTACAGGTAAACATAATAAAACATTATTTTAAAGCTTTGTATAATTTTAAACCAATTTTACTTTTCTCTACGAAATTATTATTGTCACTCTAATAAGTTTTATAAAAATTATAAATGTAAATAAAAATACACACATCTTTAGATGTTATGGTCAATAAATTTTTCTTTTCTTTCTTTTACAGAGTGCTTACAGCAACAATGATAAGGTATATAAACTGATGAGGAAGACATTCGCGCTCCCACTCCTGCCACATGAAGATATTCGATTTTTTTTATTTCATGTGTCTGTGCTTATTATGTAAATTTTAATAAAATAGTTTTGGACTTATATAATATAATTTTATTTTTATGTCACTTCATTTTTTGTTATTGTGTATAGCAAATAATTTTAATGTGATGTAATTCGTTATCATTGTTATTTCGTGTATTGTACAAAAAATATATGTTTTTATGTGTCTTATTGTTAAATAAAGTTAAAATTTTAGCAGCGTTAGACATTGTAATATCCCGATAATTGGTCAATTATCACCTGCGTAAGTCGACGCAGTTACAAATACTTTCTTGAAAAAAGTATTAACTACTCTAATATATATGTTACATATGTTACTTTGAATTAAATTATTAATACGAAGAACAAAAACATCAATAATTTAATACTTTTATTACATTAATCCACATTTTTTAAATCACGGTCCGCCTCGTCTCGAGTGACGGTCCGCCCTGTCCCAAAATATGGTCCGCCTAGTCTCAAGTCACGGTCCGCCCTGGTACGGTCCGCCCTGTCTCACGGTCCGCCCTGTCCTGCAGTCGTCTCGGTCACGGGTCTTACTAACCTTACTAACTACACTGCTAATAAGGACCGCTTCATATAATTATCTTGTTATTGTTAAGAGGGAACAAATATATCATTATATTTTTTTTTAATTATGAGGTACTTATTTATCTAAAACATCATTTGTCATAGTAAATTTTCATTGTTTTGATCTTCTTTGAATACAGACAAATAGATTAAAGACGTTTTCCTTGGCAAAAAAATTGTATCCATTGACCTTATTGAAGCGGTCCGGACATCAAATTATGAGGAATGTGTACATGAACGTAATATTTTTTTTTTTTTTTTTTTTCTTTCTTTTTTTTTTTTTTTTTATTTCTCTTTATTGTACAATGCAAACAATAAAAGTCATGAAATAATACAATAATACAATACCATGAAATTTGATGTAATAACAATGTTATGAAGTGATACACACAAATTCATACATTTGCAAAGTACTATATGTATTTTCTTATTATATTTTTTTTTAAAAAGGCAAAGTTTACTCTGCACAAACGTTCAATTATTAAAGAGTTAAGTTACAACAACAATAAGTGTCACAATTTTTTTACAGCTAATAATGTTAGGTACTTTCATTTTCATTGATTAAGTTTATGTATTCTTTCCATACATCCTGCATTGTTTCAAACCTAAGCATTTTTTTGGCATTAATTATTTCTGTTTTAACCAAAAATAGTAATTGATTTTTAAAAGCCTCTAAGCATGGCAATACGGACTTCATTTTACATTTGTAAATATAATGTTTTAATAATAATAATATATTATTCTCTGGAACTGTGAATCGGGAACAGCCGAAAATGACAGATTGTTCTGAAAAATGAAAAGATAAATTTGGAATTTTGTTTGTTAACCAGCCCTGCACGTCCCTTATAAACATGTTGACTATGTCACATTCCCAAAATAAATGTTTTATGGTTTCTGGATTGACATTACAAAATGTACAGTTGTCGTTGTCCCTAACATTAATCTTTTTCAGTAATACATTAGTACCTAAAATACGATGCGTTATTCTATATTGAAGCCATAAAAGTTTTGGATCCTTAGTCACTTTAAAGGGTAAAGAGTAGATACTTCTCCAGTTAAGATGAATATTAGAAAAATCATTTTGCCAATTTGTTTCTGATTTTGTCTGACGATTATTATTTTCCAGCACATCGTATAATGCGCAACATCCTTTGCGACTTTTGGTAAGTACTTGGACGGCAATTGGCGATATCGGGTTTTTTACTTTGATATCATTTTGATTTACATGAAAATCCGTCAAAGTTTTTGTGAAGGAACGTATTATACCTTCATATTCAAGAAAGTTTGATCTAACATCAAATAATCTTTGAAATTCTTGAAAACTATAAAACAACCCATTTTCATTTACAAAATCGTTGACAAACAAAACACCTTTTCTTAAGTAGTGTTTAAATTCAAACGATTTTCCTGCAATTTTGAAATTAGGATTTAACCATACCGGATTGGACAAGAAATCTGCCCAATTACCTGAACGAATTTTACATTGAAATAAATAAAATGAGTTCAAAACATCCTTCCAAAACAAATTGTTTACTCTACTTTTATGTTGTAACAAATAGTCACTACCATATTTGGTCGACTGGTAAAGAGCTGGACACAATTCTTGTACCAGAAAAGCATATTTAGTGTTTGAAGATAAAAGTCTTCTTATCCAAGTGATTTTCAAAGCACTGATGAAATGTATTAAGTCAACCGCTCTAAGCCCACCATTACATATATCTTGTGTGAGTTTTATTCTACTTATCTTATCCGGTCCATCATTCCAAATAAATTTGAAAAATACATTTTGTAGGTCTTTAATTACATCAGATTTAGGGTTTGGTAAAGTTAAAAACAGGTTAGTTAATTTAGACAAAGCAAGCGTCTTAATCACTGTGATCTTTCCTATAGGAGAAAGTAATCTTCTGGACCATACTTTCAAAAGAGTCTTAACTTTTATCTTGGAAGGATAGTTAAGATCACTTATAGATGTAATATTTGTTGATAAGGTTACTCCCAATAATTTAAATGGACCTTTGTCCCATTTAACACCGATTTCCGGACATAACTCTAAATCGCTATTTCTCATTGCACCTATCCATAACGCCCTAGTTTTGTGATTGTGACATCAAATACTCTATACCCTTAATTTTGATACCTTCGATATTATTCTTTTTTTTTATAAGTAAAGCTAGAATCTCCGCGCACAGGACAAAAATATACGGTGACAGGGGGTCCCCTTGTCTACAACCTCGAAATAAGGGGAACCAGTCGGAGAGGTGGCCATTAACAACAACAGATGATTGCATATTTGTATAAAATAGTTTTACCCATGAAACAATAGAGTCACCAAAGTTGAAAAATTTCAGAACCGAAATCATAAAGTCCCAAGACACGGAGATGAACGTAATATTGATGTGAATACAAAATGTACAATATTTTTTCAGATTGTTAGTTGTCATGATAACTTAATTAAATACATATAGATAGCAAAGTTTATTCAATCAAATTCCAAGTTTCTGTCATTAAGATATAATATTTTAAACATAAATATTTTATAAAGTTTAAAAAAATATATTTTAGTTGAATGATCACAAATAATTTGAATGCATAACTTTGATAAGATCAATTAAGTTATGTTATGATATTTAAATCATTTTAAATCGCATACTCTGTTCGTTTACGTGGCTTGAAACGGCTTGTGATTTTCAACACTTTTAATTTTATTGTATCTAATCTCTTTTCATATCATTTTTACGGGTTTCAGCCGAATGGATTTCACTGAACTAGAGCAAGATTTAACACAACCTTGGTGTTTTTCTTTACTATAAAATTTAAAGAAAATATTAAAATGAAATGGAGCTTACATATTCTTTTAGTGTTGCAGATATTATAGTTTTCTTAGCAAGTGTAAGTGTTTGTTTAGTTATAGGCATCATTTTTGCAATATGTGATAGAAAAAGAAACACAGTTAACAATTACTTCTTAGCAAACAGAAAGTACCATCCTGTACCTGTAGCAATCTCTATGGTTGTTACGTTTTGTTCTTCATTAGGTATGATTGGATTTCCAGCGGAGGCTTATGCCTATGGATTTGGAATTGCATACTTTGCCATCGGAACACTAGCTGCGTATTCCGTCAACGCTATTTTCATAGTTCCAGTTTTCCATCCGCTGAAATTAACAAGCGTATATGGATATTTCAAACTCCGTTATGGGGATAATATTTTGAGGAATATAACATTATCCGTTGGAATAATTTACAATTTATTCTACATGGCAATTATAACAATCGGTACAAGTATTGCAGTAGATGTAGTTATTGGAATTCCATTCTGGGGAACATTTCTATTATTTGCTATTTTGACATCCATATATACGTCGGTAGGTGGAATAAAAGCCGTCATATGGACTGATGTTTTCCAATTAGGCGTTATGATAACCGGAGTTATTGCCGTCTTAATCAAGTCAGTTATTGATGCTGGTGGATCAGAAAAGTTACTGGAGTATTCCAAAGGTCGACTTAAGACAGACTTTAGATTTGATCCAACGATTCGTTATCAAATTTGGAATGTGTCCTTTGGTTCTTTTAGCACGTTGCTGTATTTGAGCCTTACTCAGCAAGCAATGCAACGAGTATTTGTGACACCATCGATAAAATCAGCCAGAATTATGTTTTTCATTTCTGCTCCAATTTTTGCTCTGTTCATGGTTTTAATACCATTGCAAGGTGTAACAATATTTGCATACTATTCGGCTCAAGGTTGTGATATTTTAGAATCGGGCCTCATAAAAAATGTGAACGAGATTATTCCAATAGCTGTCTTGGAACTTTTTAAAGATCAGCCTGGTCTTGCTGGATTATTCACAGCTGCTTTGTCAAGTGCTGCACTCAGTTCGTTGTCATCATGTCTAAGTAGTCTATCAGCGGTAACGTACGAAGATATACTGAAGGTGAAATTCCCTCGTATGCAACCAGATCGGTACATAAAATTATCTAAGATTATAGTTTTGATTTATGGCCTAGTTACAATAGGACTTGCATTTGCCCTTTCTACTTTGCCAGGATCTATTGCTTCGATATTCTTTAGTTTGATGGCGTGTGTTGATGGACCAATATGTTCAATATTTCTGTTGTCGATATTTTACAGCAGGTCATCAACAAAAGGTCTTGTAACGGGCGCTTGTTGTGGAATGGCCGTCACTGTATGGCTGAATATAGGAAGCAAGCTCACTGATGCACCACCATTTCCGCGCCTTCCGCCCGGTCCGACAAACCAATGCTTTATATATTCAGATAAATATTTTCCGATGGCAAATATAACACAAATATTAATTCCAATTGAAAACATTACATCTTTTATAAGCTCACAATCAACTCCATCGTCTTCAAGTAGCACGGCTCCAGACAACGGTCAACAATTGACATTCTTACAAAATGTTTACAGTATATCTTACATTTTCTTCTCATTTATTGGATTGATGACGTCACTATTTGTAGGAATTATTCTAAGTGTTTTCACGAAGCCACCTGAACATTTAAACAGACGCTGTATGTTCTCATTTAAAACGCACGTTCTAGAGGAAATATGTGGAGACCGTCTTGATAACACAGTAGATGTAAGCAAGAATGTTAAGCTTGATAGAAATGAAACATTACAGTTCTTAGAAAAGGACGAAGAAATGTAAGAAGATAATTTCAAGATGTATGTCTTTTTCATAGACGAATTTACTGATACAATTGTTAATTTCCTTTTTTGTTTTGTATTTGTTTTGTTTTGTATCTTAATGTATACAATATTAGGACTTGCTTGTCTGAATAAGAATAATATTCTGTATAATACAAATGTTTTTTGTTCAAATACTGTACCTATGTAAAAAATTCATGTGTGTTATGTAACAGTGATTCAGGATTTTAAGATAAGGAAAATATTTAGAATGGGTTAAACGCATAAAAACAAACTAATACCTTTTATAATTCCTTCGAAATTAGAACTGCCACAAATCTGACAACGATATTCTTGAACGCGACTTTTTTTAATAGGGTATACATTTTGACTTAAACTTTAGTCCAACTTATAAGACTTGTCAAAGATACATTACGAAAATTGTTTGGGCAGGCTAATTCATCAAGCAATTTCTTGTTTATACATGACTAAAGATTGGAAATAAGTACATTTTTAATATCAACAGGGTCCTTTTAAAATAATTACAAGATCTAGTTTTTTTAACATTTTGTACTCATTTGTTGCCACAGAAACAAACCACCCTTCTCAACACAGGATTTGCATAATCTCCATATCACCATTTATAGATGTTTCATGTTTTGAAAATATACATCTGTTGTTCTAGCAACCACATAGCTCAAAACGCGAAGAACATCAAATGATGCGCAAAATCTCCATACCCGTATCTGTATACTATCTGTCCATGATTCAAGTCATTTATCACGGATTAAGTGTTCCACAAGTCCGTTTGTAACAGTCTTTCTTATATTATTTTACTTCCGTCAAAATGACGAAAGGCAAACGTTATTATATTTTTATCGGTCACTATAGAGAGGAAGCTGATTATCCCCATAGTAAAACTAAGTAATTTTCTTTATATAATGTTATTGCTGTTTTACACCAAACAATCGGACACCTCGAGTAGAAAGCAAGACATGGGCACTCGACCCCAATATATTTACTTTTAGTAAAAGGGTCTTTGCTCACTCTTCTAAAATCAAATAAATCATAATAAGTTTGCAAATCCAAAATTTGTGCAACTCAACTACTATTTGAAACTCAGTTTCAATACAAAACAAAATTGCATGTTTAATCAAATGCTATGTCACTACATTAATTCAACACTAGATACATGTAGTAAGAACAGAAGGTTATTTTTGTTTTGTTTTCTATACAATTGAACTTTGCCATAATGTAGGAATGTCTAGTGACTTTGGGGGCCAAGGTCATATTTCAGCATTTCAAATGAAAGACAATGTGCAGATGTATCTAATGTTTAGATACAAAGGCAAAGAAAACAGTGAAATAAATGATTCAAAACAAAAATATTCTTACTTAATAAAATTTTGGTATTTACTCTACATGTATTACAAAGCTGTATTAAACTTTGAAATACAGTTAGTTATTTTTCCTAAATACTATCTTTTTAATACTATCTTTTCAATAATGCATTACCTAGCTATTTCTGAAAACAAAAAAAAACTGTTAGGATTTAAAATCATCATTATAAACGTGTACATGTTCACATGGTGTGAAACAAAATTTCCGATCATTTCTCTTGCCAGAGGTCATGACCTCAAATCATTTCATGAGATTCCCGAAAAGCAAACATCTTTCTTGCTAGAGTTGAAAAACGAATTTTGGTTTATCATACTGAAAAATGAATAATATTATCAATATGGTTCATCAAACATCATTTACGTCGAATGTTTATTAACCGTAATTATATACATGTATATAGTAATCAAACAACCCACCAAACCGAAACCTCCTAGGTAGAACATAAAATAAACAACGAAAAGATGATGTTTGGTGTTAATCATGACTGTGTATGAAATCAACGTTTAATCAAAATTCTAGAATTTGATATCAATATGTTTATATTCAGAGAGGTTATCCACCTTAAAGTTACATAGCATTTCTTCCTCGTAAATGTAATTTACGAAAATTTATATACATTATATATCCAGAAAGAACAAATCTCCGATCGAAAAAACGAGCACGCCATGCGGAAATCTATAAAACCCTACAAACTACAAATGTAATACATAAACGTATTTGCAACTGAATCAGACAAATGGTTAGCTCGAGAAAATGGTGTATTTTACGAACATGTATTCACTTTATATACAGAAAGAGAAAATCGCCGGTCAAAAAGAAAGAAAAAAAACACAACAACAACAACAACAAAAAAATACAAAATAACCCCAAAAAACACATAACAAACGACCCGAGAAAATAGTGTACTTTACGAAAATTTGTACACTTTAATATATACAGAAAGAACAAATTTAACCGACGGTCCCAGAAAACGACCATGCCACGCGGAAACCTCCCGAACATATTGCTTCTGTTAGGTCTTTGTGCTTATACTGTGCAAAGAAAGCCCACCAAACTTATATAAAAACGCATTTTCAATGGAATCAGACAAATAGTGTTTTCACGATTGGCTCGAGAAAATAGTGTATTTTACGGAAAGTTATATACTTTAATTACAGAAAAAAACAAATCCACGGCCCAAAGAAACGCTCATGACACGTGGAAATCTCCATGACAAACTGCTTGCATTCGGGCTTTTGGCCTTATACTGTGCCAAGAAGACACTCCAAAGTAATAGTAAAACGCATTTTATACGGAATCAGACACATGGTGTTTTCACGGTTGGCTTGAGAAAATGGTGTATTTTACGAAAAATGTATACACTTTATGTACAGACGGTCCAAAAAATACGATCATGCCACGCGGAAATCTCCCGGACATATTGCTTGTGTTAGGGCTTTGAACCTTACACTGCGCATCAAAGACCCTCCAAACTAATACAAAAAACGCAACGGTAAGTGAATCAGACTAATGGTGTTCGATAAAACGGTGTATTTTACGAAAATTTATACACTTTCTATACAGAACGAACTAATTGCCGATCAAATAATAAAAATAATAAAAAACAACCATGCCACACGGAAATCACACGGACATATTGCTTGTGTTATGGCTATGGGCCTCTATTAACTATAATACAATTACTCAATTGTGTCGGAACCAGACAAATGATGTTTTCACGATTAGCTCGAGAAAATGGTGTATTTGACGGAAATTTAAACAATTCATATGCAGAAAGAACAAATCACCGGTCTCAAAAACGACCATGCTACGTGAAATATCCCGACCATATTGATTATGTTAGGGCTTTGGGCAGTATACTGTGCAAAGAAGACACTCCAAACTAATAAATAAACGTATTTTCAACGGAATCAGACGTAATGTGTTTTTACGGTTTGCTCGAGAAAATGGCGTATTTTAATTTAAGAAAATTGCTACACTTTATATACATTTTATAAAAGGGACGGACCGCGCACAGCTTCTACGTTGTACTATTAAGTTTAGTGAAAATTTAAAGTAAACTGTCAGTTGTAAACCATGAATAATTTGAATGTTATTTGTTTTTAATTCTGAATAAGCATATAGACAGAGTGCAAAGTTTATTCAATACAAATTCCATTTTTCTTATAAAAATGTTTTACATGTATTTGAAGCATAAAACTTTTTATAAAGTTAAAGTAAAAAAAATGTTGGTGAATTATCAGGAGCCATTTAGATGAATAACTTTGACATTATGATCAATTAAATTATGTAATGATATTCTTAATCCTTTCATCCCATTCAATGCATAACTGCAACGGCTTGTGATTTTCAACACTTTCAATTTTCTTTTATAAAGTCTTTTTCATATAATTTTTACGGGTTTCAGCCGAATGTATTTCACTGAGATATAACAAGATTTAAAAAGAGCATGCTGTACATATTCGTATAAAATTAAAAGAAAAAAATGAAATGGAGCTTACAAATTCTTTAAGTGTTGTAGATTTAACAGTTTTCTTAGCAAGTGTAAGTGTTTGTCTTGTCATAGGCATCATCTTTGCAATATATGAAAGAAAAAGAAATACAGTTATCAACTACTTCTTAGCAAACAGAAGGTACCATGCTGTACCTGTAGCAATATCTATGGTTGTAACGTTTTGTTCCTCATTAAGTATGATTGGATATCCAGCGGAAGCCTATGCTTATGGATTTGGAATTGCATACTTTGCAATCGGAACACTAGCTGCGTATTCCGTCAACGCTATTTTCATAGTTCCAGTTTTCCATCCACTGAAATTAACAAGCGTCTACGGATATTTCAAACTCCGTTATGGGGATAATATTTTGAGGTATACAACATTATCCGTTGGAATAATTTACAATTTATTCTACATGGCGATTATAACAATCGGTACAAGTATTGCAGTAGATGTAGTTATTGGAATTCCATTCTGGGGAACATTTCTATTATTTGCTATTTTGACATCCATATATACGTCGATAGGTGGAATAAAAGCCGTCATCTGGACTGATGTTTTCCAATTAGGCGTTATGATAACCGGAGTTATTGCCGTCTTAATCAAGTCAGTTATTGATGCTGGTGGATCAGATAAATTACTGGAGTATTCCAAAGGTCGACTGAAGACAGAATTTAGGTTTGATCCAACGATTCGTTATCAAATTTGGAATGTGTCCTTTGGTTCTTTTAGCACGATGCTGTATTTGAGCCTTACTCAGCAAGCAATGCAACGAGTATTTGTGACACCATCGGTAAAATCAGCCAGATATATGTTTTTCATTTCTGCTCCAATTTATGCGCTATTCATGGTTTTAATACCATTGCAAGGTGTAACAATATTTGCATACTTTTCGGTTCAAGGTTGTGATATTTTAGAATCGGGCCTTGTACAAAATGTGAACAAGATTATTCCAATTGCTGTCTTGGAACTTTTTAAAGATCAGCCTGGTCTTGCTGGATTATTCACAGCTGCTTTGTCAAGTGCTGCACTCAGTTCGTTGTCATCATGTCTAAGCAGTCTATCAGCGGTAACGTAAGAAGATATACTGAAGGTGAAATACCCTCGTATGCAACCAGATCGGTACATTAAATTATCTAAGATTATAGTTTTAATGTATGGCCTAGTTACAATAGGACTTGCATTTGCCCTTTCTACTTTGCCAGGATCTATTGCTTCGATATTCTTTAGTTTGATGGCGTGTGTTGATGGACCAATATGTTCAATATTTCTGTTGTCCATATTTTACAGCAGGTCATCAACAAAAGGTCTTATAACGGGCGCGTGTTGTGGAATGGTTGTCACCATATGGCTGAATATAGGAAGCAAGCTGACTGATGCATCATCATTTCCGCGCCTTCCGCCCGGTCCGACAAACCAGTGCTTTAAATATTCAGATCAATATTTTCCAATGGCAAATATAACACAAATATTAATTCCAATTGAAAAGATTACATCTTTAATAATCTCGCCTTCAACTATATATCGTCTTCAAGTAGCACGGCTCCAGATAACGGTCAACAAATGTCATTCCTAAAACATATTTACAGTATATCTTACATTTTCTTCTCATTTATTGGATTGATGACGTCACTGTTTATTGGAATTATTTTAAGTGTTTTCACGAAGCCACCTGAACATATAAACATACGCTGTATGTTCTCATTTAAAACGCACGTTCTAGAAGAAATATGTGGAGACCTGTTTCATGACAGAGACGATGTTAAGTTTGATAGGAATGAAACATTAAATTTCTTAGAAAAGGACGAAGTAATGTAAGAAGATAATTTCAAGATGTATGTCTTTTTCATAGCTTCTTTAAAATAAACGAATTTATTGATACAATTGTTACTTTCCTTTCGTTTTGTATCTAAATGTGTGCAATATAAGGACTTGCTGGTTTAAAATTACAAATAATTATGAATTATATTTCATTATAATACATAATATGTTTTGTCTAAATACTATGACTCTGTAACAATGTCACAGGTTTATCGTTAATTCAGGGTTTTAAGATAAAGAAAATCATTGGAATTAGTTAAACGCGTGAAAAGGGAAATAACATCTTTTATAATTCCTGTATATCAAATAAAAATCAAAGCGAGATAACACGATACACTTTTACATTCAATGAAGTTGCTTTAATTAATTTGGATAAAAGCATTTATTTTTACATAATATCATAATTATGTCTTAAAGAAAAAAAAAAAACAAAAAAAAACCCCATCATATATCTGCGGATAAAATGTTTTGATCTTTATAAGGTATATCATAAAAAAGTCTTTGTATAAGTTTTATGAATGTATATTGTTTTACTTGACATTATAACCTCAGTATAACATACTATTAATATTATTCAATAAAACGATTGCAGTTTAGATCAATTTCGTCCACAGTTCCCCGCGACAAAAATGAAGAACGGATGTTTCGTGTGGCATAGAATTGTTTTCATTTATTCGTCCGTTAAATTTGCTTCTTTTTTCCGACATTTCTGTTTGCCGGTAAAGTGCCCCATATAGAATAATTATTCCCGGTCATTTTTAACAATTGTAATTACTTTTCTGGAGAACGGAATGAGCGAATGATCTGAAATTTTGCACACAAGTTATTGTTCTAGACCTATATCAAATGGAGTTTTAATCTCGAAAAATTATTCCCAGTCCCATCGTGTAAATTACCTCATTAATTAAAATTAATAAACGGTTTTTAATTCAATTGGGATGTAAATAACAAATAAAAGAAACAAACATGCCGGCATAGTTTTACTTAAAAACAAAATCTGTACAGAAATATACATATATTTTGTTAAAAACACGAATCATTTAAAGCAGAGGATAAAATTTAAATTTGTATTCTTTGTTAACAGAGGCTTACCTCTGGCGAGGTTTGAACCCATACTAGTGTATATATATACGGCCAGCAATCCTTAGATCACTAGTCCGACTCATCATTCACTAGCTCACACTGTTGCATTTTTATAAAACATTCATATAAGATAATATAAATGGTTATGTTTAAAAGCAGGCAATCACTTTAGAAATAAATGCTTTTCTCTCAAACTTGATCATGTCAAAGCGAAATGATAAAAGAATATATACATATGATTTAAGATAGAATACCTCTTATACTTTGTCCATAGCCACGGAGCTACATGGATCAGATTAAATTCGGAAAGGAACGTATTTTCCAGGATTGGAAAATAGACGAGTTAAAAGCTGTAACTCTCCTCGTAAAAAAAATGCAGAAAAAAGGGTAATATGTATAGTGTCAGTTCAGAATGTGGTACTCTTGTAATAATACAAAACTTAAACGATTCCCTTACCACATGGACAGAATAAACCATTCCCTCACCACAATGACGGAATGACACTGACGGACAGCAAAACGTGAAAAACCGGTTTTTAATTTGGGCCTTGTACTTAGTTATCAAAGGTATGTGGAAGATTGTGTAGTGATTCTATGTTAAGAAATAAAGGTTTTTTAAGTAGTATGTAATGCTCGATCGGTCAGTTTGGTTTTGACTGTCAGCTGGCACGAGAGTTTATTCAAAAGGGAGAAAAATGTAGCTATTCTGGTATACATGGCCTATTGTGATATACATTAACTGCGCATGATTATCTTTAGAAATGCTCAAATGTTTGTCACTTAATATAACTTATCAGCTATTTAAATTGCCATGTCTAACTTTACTTTAAATTGATTTATGTAGTACAATATGAACAAAACTAAGAAATAGGTTTCAAAAATGAAAATATTCCCTATATCTGAAAAATTGAAAATAAAGATAGTGACATGAACCTGAATGACAAGCATATTGGCTATGATATTGAAATGGACCAAGACATGAAGATGGACTTTGACAATGGAAAATGTACTATAAAATCGACATGGACTATGGCATGAACTAGGAATATGACACCGACAAGGACCTTTTTGATAGTTGTACGATTCAAACTATACCTATATATGGCTAGTATGGGCATTAAACGTTACTGGCCCATTTCTGACCCGGTGTACAACAGTCAATGTATTTATTTTTTGAATGAATAAAGATTAATTACTTTTACATGTTGTGTCATTTGTAAAAATATAAACTAATACCTGTACACTTTCATGTAATTGATCTCTTCAGAACACGGCTTTTATTTCGGTATCTGTATTATTCGTTAATCAATATAGTTTAAATAAATCTTTTAAAAGGCGCATTAGACCAATGCTGAGCTGTCTGTCATAAAAAAAACTCTGTCAGCCAAAACGTTAAGTCTGCATACATGTATTTTGTGGCAATTTGTTATTCATACAATCGGGTTAGTAGATGACCCATTCAAAGATGCAGATTCAAGTGTCTGCATGATACATAGATAACAAGTCTATAAAAAGGACCTTTAGTAGAGCTGCTGGTCAGTTACAAGCGCTTTTAATGTGATGATGATGAACTACCCGTTTGTTTTCCTTCTTTAGCAAGAGCCATTAATAAGCCTTTTCTTCACTGTATAATTCTTTACATTCATGCAGTTTCCACCTTCACATTTTGTAAAAATCCATATTATTTTTCTAAACGGAAGTGCTCCTTTCAATGTCAGTGAGGAAAGCCCTGATTAAAATGTGTTATACATAATGTTTATATATACTCGGGGTCAGTATATTTAAGTGTCTGCACGATACACAGTCTAGACAAAAAGGACCTAAGTAGATAAAGACCAAACTTTTTACCAGAATTCTGTACTTACTACAAAGAAAACTGAAGGAGAAATTTCGAGAACCTGAGAAATGTTCGGATTTCAGAAGTTTCCGGATTTTAGAAGTTCCGGAATTCGGTAGTTACACTGTTTAACATACAAAAAACCTCTGCTTAATGAAATTTAGACCTATTATTATTTATTTAAATCCACATTCAATAGTGTGTTGCTTATTTATTTCTGATAATTCACATGATGATAAATATAGTATTTTTCCGTACATTTGGTATTATTATTATTATTTGGTCAAACTATTATACTTTCATATTGATATAAATAGCGGTCTCTTTCTCATTTAAGTTTGAAATGTCCTCATCTTTTTTCGAGTTCTCTACATGAAGTTCACAGTACTGGTTTTTGTCCTTCAATTCGTCTTCCAATTTATCATAAGTCACTTCCGATTCATTTGCTCTTTCTACTGAAACAAAGTTTGATTCGTGACTTTAACAACAAAAACAAGGAATTCTACCTTAATTACAGGTCGAAATTTCAAAAAACGCATGCAATTTCTTTTTCAGAATATGGCATGCACAAATTTAAGTCAATGATGAAAACATTTTTGACTTTTAGATTATCATGAATTATTACCTCTCTTGTATGATTCATAATTAGTTGTGTCCGTCTGCAGTTGATTCATTTTTATCTTTTCGTATTCATTTTCTAGGTCGTTATTTCGAGTGCTTGAATCTAGATATTGAAACAATAAGAAAGTGTCATTGCTTTTTATTGACGCGCCAAAAGTCTGTATATCGTAAATGGACATACGTCGCATTGTTATTACACCAGTTTAATATCGCTTTTTAAAACGGATTTAATTTAATTCACTCTTGTGGCTTCGTTTTGTAATGAAATGAAATAATATTATCAACATTCACTTTGTTATGATTAAAACACATTATGCACATACACAATTGATGTAAGGTATTAATGGGATGACTACATCTCATACATGCCTATGACGGGATGAATCAACGGAATCAATTGTTCAGAAATCAATCAAAATATATATAGCTAGGAATATGGAGTTTTTTCATGAAAAAGGGTTTTAATACTAACTTAAATATGTAATTATAACTCGTTTATTTTCATTATTATATTGTTTTGATAAATGATGCACAAAAATTTGTTTTCTCAAATTTAAAGAGAAGTCAATATCACAAGCATATCTTACCTGTTACATTCTGATACAAATTATTGGAAACCATTCCATGGTTTTGCTGTTTATTAAACAATCCACTTAATACTGGAAAGTATCTAATAAATAAAAAAAAAGAAAATATTTTGAATATCTTTCATTATCAATATGTTAATATGTAAACTCCATATAAATATTTTTAATTTCTTCTACCTGGACACAGTATTGAAAACTCATACATTTACCATTCTATTATGATGTTAAAGACAAGGACTTAAAATCGTTGTGATATTTTGGTAATAAGCACACCAGTCCTCCGAATTGATACGATTTTTATTTTTCAAGAACTTTTCATCAAATATTTTGTATGGGAGTCAAAATACTACATTTTTTGCTACCTAAATGGCACAGTACTGCATATTCAGAGCCACTTTGATAATTGTTGAACAACTAATGTGCTCAAAAACCATTTTTAGAACCTGAGAATGAAGAAATGATATATTTCTGACATAACTTGTCTTCTTTGGTAGAATTGCTGCTTCTTCTGTTTTATGTGAAAATTTAAGATCGTTCAGAAAGGTATCTGTGCTTAATGATATTTCCACTAACGCGCTCATAATTGCATGGAAACGAAGTATCAAATACATGTAGCTGTAGGTCAACTTTGTCAATATTAAAAAGAAACTGATATGCTTGTATGAAAGTATGAATTTAAAGAAAAAAAAACAACAAATAAAACCATAACCTTTTCCTGTACAACATAATGCCAACAACTATTACAAGAGTAATGATGAATATCATTAAAGGTAGTCCAACAATGAGTCCGTAATTGTAAGATGGATTTCTAGGTTCGGGATCAGAGGATTCAATTGCTATAATAATATAGAAAGAACATCTTTTCACACCTTATTATATATATTTCAATATTATGAAATAATTCAACACAAAATGCAATTACAAATAGAATGAAGTGGGCAATAATACATCTTTACATCTCTTAGAACATTGCATTGTGGTCTATATACAAAGTATCATTCATATTTATGATAATCTATTAAGTCAGTTTATAATACATGACTGCAGCATTAATATAATTTTTATAAAGAAGTAACGTCAAGAAAATCAAAGAAATAACATAAACATATTCATATTTACAAATCTTCAAGACGAAAAAAATGACCAACATATTTTTTCTGCTTCTCAGTTTGATGACTGAGGTGGCCTTTCCAGACACATTATGGTATGCTCTTTCTTCAAATAAGTGTCAAAAATTGAGCCTTTGATACAGTACACCAGCATCCTGTTACCATTACTTGTTGCCCTAGGCCATCAAATACGCTAAGGGACTACCATAGACTCCCAGGTTGTCAATGTAAACAATTTCATTCAGTTTTCCTGATACTTTCGCAGTATACTAGTTCCCTTGTTAGACATACGTTTACACATTATCACATTACAACCATTTTGATACATTTTGTTATATTTCGGTGGTCAGACCATCAAACTAAATTTCCTAAATAACAAACCAGAAATTAAGAAATTAATAATTTCCAACTACTAAAATTCTAGAAAAGGGGTGATCCCTCGGAAGCAATTAAACAACAATATTATATGAAAATTGAGTTGATTAAGACAAGATAAGATTTTTTATGTGAAATAATGTAATAGTTTAACATCTCTCACGCACCTAAGCACAAGCTTTAGCGGTATAATACCATATGATTTCTAAATCAGTTATGAGACTTGATGTCCGATATCTATTGTCACGGAGAACTAGCGACTTATGGATTACATATCTAATTATCTTCTTATTTAGCTTAACGGGCAGAAATGGGTAAAAAAAGTCCGGTTAAAGTTTTTCATGCAACCTTTTACGTACATAACTGTCATATGTATTGATAATTTACTTGCAAGAACTTGCGAACACAAGTAAATGTAAGTTGAAACACACATAAAGACTACCTGTAAAATCTTGAGATGTCCATTCATGAAACTAGTACTTTTATGTTAGTGCTGGCCAGTGTCAATTGCATAGTTGGAACGTGCAAAAAGATAATAAAATCTGTTTAAAACTGAATATAAAACTAATCCGAGTGCATAGATTTTAACTATTTTGAGTGTCATTGAAAGGTGTAAATATGTATAAATTGATGTTACTTTTTTGTTGTTTTTTGTTAAAACTTCTTCTACAAATGTTAAAGACATTAATACTTTACTTTTTTCTAGGATATTTCTGAAATGGATAAATTCTTTGCATATCAATAAAACTGAATCTTTCAAAAGATGTAAAGGTATTTATGGATGGTTATTTTCTAAATAAAAGTATATACATAATATTAAGATCTGTACACATAAAAATCGTCTGTCAAGTGATTTTCAGAAGTTCAATTCATGTATCTCGAACATGTCACACAATTTTCTTAAATCTTATATATACGTATATTTATACTCGTATAATAAGTGTAAATAAAAACAATTGATTAAAAATCATTGTCAATATTATTTCGTTAATATTGATTTTGATAATTTAGTTGTTGTTGACAATATTACCAAATTTAGTAATAATATACCTGGAGATTCCACATGGAAAACGTGTTCAAACACTCCATATTCATTTCTAATTGTCAGTCTGTACTTGCCATAATCGTCGTCTGAAACACTATGAATTGTAAACTGAATGTCCAAACCTGTATTAGTAATTTCAAAGTTGTTGCTTTTATTGACAGATACCCAAGAAAGTCCGTTATATTTGTTAATCAGAACGTTTGTTGGTTTAGGATATGCCAGCACCGTGAAGTTAATATTCATAGCTTCATTTCTTGAAATTGTTATCCTTCTTTGTAATGGAGCTTTCGGATCTTGCCTAGGTGAGCCTTAAAAAATAATAAATATATTTTGATATTCATAAACTGTTTTCCCTCTGAACTTTTATGCTATTATTTGAATCTTGAATGAATTCGAGAGACCAATGCAGTGACTTAAAGGAAACAAAGATGGAAAGAAAATGAAAGACAGCTAGAGAGACGTCATTGCATTTAGATTTGCCTATGTTTCGCTATATAATTCATAAATTGTATGTAACCAGTTGGAACATCCAGTTTTCCAAATGAAAGGTTTATATTTTGATAGCATTGTTTTACCCAACATTAAATTATGCTGCAAAATTGTGGGGACATCACGCAGATCCAAATATAGAAATTATACATGCAACGTTTTGTTGATTGTTGTTAGTGTCAAGCAATCAACTAATGTAGATGTGTTATATAGGGCACTTGGTCGAATACCAATGTCCATTCATAGAAAACTAATATTGATCAAACACTGGTGAAATTACTTTAACTTAATGAACAAACTATATTGTACAAACTTTATATTAAGATAAAAACCGATGCTGACAATGGCGTAACCAATAGTGGTAAAACTTGGGCATATACTATCAATACTTTTTAGAGCAGACTGTCGTGTTTTATAAGTGAGAAAATCAGTTTACTATGCATATAACATTATCAAACAACGAATTTTAGACATATTCTACAATGCTGGCATTCTTCAATTTATATAACTCGTCTAGATAAGATACATATTGTTTATTGCAACACCACTGATTTGAACATGAAAACTATTTGGATATTATCGTTGAACCGAAATTTAGGGTAGCACTGTCTAAATTTCGTTTGTCTTCTCATGATCTTGCTATTGGACGTGGACAGCAAAGGAATATACCAATACAGCAAAGGAATTTACCAATAAATGAAAGCTTGTGTATAAATTGCAATGCCGGTCTTATAGAAAATGAATATCACATTGTATTAATATGTTCTAAATTCCAGGCCTAAAGATCAAAATATATAGATTTATTACTAAACGAGGCCATTTTAACAGAAATTTATTAACCTCATATGTGCAAAATCTAAATCAATGATTTATAATTAGGTTAAATAAATATACTATGTAACTTGCATGACAACTAGTCATTTTAACTGTAATGCTATTAGTACAGATACATATACCATACATACATTGCTCTCTACTGTAATTCATGTCTATGTAATTATTGCAATGGAACATGTTATTTTAATATAAATGCAATAAAATATTTGTAGCTGTAGAATAAAATTGTACGCACATGTTACAAAAAGTGTAATATTCCTTTCAGAAACTCGTTCGTGTTTTATAACATTGGTACCTCTGCATGTATATACTCCTTTATGGATGCATGTCGCTTGAAAAGTTGCAGAATATATTGTATAATTTTCATAAATAGTCTTTGTTACATCCAGTTGGTCTTGACTGAAAATCCTCCCTTCGGGGACTGGATTGCCCTCAATTTCGCATCTCAAATTCACTGTGTGGTTTTCTGCAACTGTTACGGTGTCATTTCTGCTGTAATTAACGACTACGTAATTCAATATTGAAACTTGATCTGCAACATAAGAAAATACACTTTTTAATAAAACGTATTAAAGTAGAATTAAGGATACAACAAAAGTGTAATATCAACAATTATGTTTTTAAGGTTCTATGCCATTTGTTTCTTTGTCAATAGGTATCATGCAGGTCGAGGGAATCCTACACAATACCATACAACGTATTTCTTCATAATATACATGTATTGTATTTACTTAAACATACTTATATCACGCGTACTTTAAGAACATCTAACATTTCTAAAATTACATATCTCAACTTAAAATTATATAATTCAATCAGTCCAATGCACAACATTATATATATAGTTTTAACCAAAAGGAAAGCAATTTTGAATTAAATGAGAGACATTTTTGCACATATGATGTGTTGGTTGTTTGTACTTCCGGCTATCTGTGCTTTTACTTTGTAAACATAGTAAGTGATTACTGGGGATCTGTTTTGGGAGACAAAAAGGACTTCAGTTCGTATAGAGAATTGTTAACTATTCTGAAATATAGCTTTCCTTCTGAAATGTATGAATTGGTATCTAATATATTGTTGTGCTTTCCTACTGCTTGGTACTCTATAGTTCTCAACATATCATTTTGGAAAAAGAAATGGAATATCAATGCAATTGTATTAAAATCTTTTTAACATAAGATAAAGTTGAGTAGTATTCTAAAATTGCCATTCCTTTCAAAAACAAAAAAATATTAGATCTAGTTTAGTTTAAACATAGTTTATTTCGAACAAATTCACAATACAAACATGATATGCTGAAAAAGGATTGGGTCCGAAAGCTGAGCTTATAAAGGCCTTCTCCTTATGATTTACAATGCATAAAATACGGTATGACAGTATATGTGACTTGCTTGAAATATATCTGATTATACATTGTTTTCAAGAAGTTAAAGTCAAAATTGTTTCTAACATTTAGTTATAATATAAAAAAAGGAATGAGAATACAGGACTGCATCATTTTGTTATATAACATTAAAGAGAAATAACGTAAATTAAGATAGAAAGAAATGAAGGAAGAAACTTTCAGCAAAATAGAAAAGAAGAAGAAATAACTGAAATGTGGATCATTCGGATAGTTCGACGATTTAAAGGGAAGTATTTAGTGATTTGAGCTGATGTGAATATGCTTAAGAGAATCTCCTGCTTTTTCGGATGTATGTATGAACGGCTTCAAACAGTCATCTAAAAAAATATTAGACCTATACAATAACACATTTTCTAATGATTCCATTTTATTTTAATTATAAAATCTTAAGAGTCCATTATCTAAAAGTTTTATTTTTAAAAGGAATGAATTTGATGCTATTTAATGATGAATAAGTCTGCTATGAAACCACACAGGTTGTGAATCTTCTAATAATTTAAAAGGTATAGAAAGAATATTAGACATACATTTTCGCTATATGTTATGTTTAACATTAATCATCATTTTGTTGTACAGATCAGTTTTAATGAATACCCATACATCGGATTTTGTCCGTAGTTAATCTAAAAATAAATTTTATGCAAGGTCGTATAAAAGGTTTTTGAAGTACATTACCTGTTCTTTAAAAAATTGAAAGGAAACAGGATACACAATTCACAGTACAATGCTTAACCCACATTCAAACAGGTTTTGTATAGAACACAGGTTAAAAAGTTATCATAACTTTAAAATCCCTTAAAGTTTGTTGTCTGTTTAAACCACACAAAAATTCTAAGCTGTTAAGCTGTCTAGTATCCAAACAGAATTAAAGACTAGCAAACTCACATTACAGCTTGTCAAATATTTATTAATGTAGTGCCACAATCTGAATAAATTATTATTCAACGGCATACCTTCAATTAAAAAACAAACAAATATACATACTTACACAATACGTTCATTTCGATACTTTTATTCGTTATCCCTTCACTTATGACACCACCGGTCATAATTATGGTGTTATTAACTCTACACGTATATACCGAACTGTCTGTCTTCGACACATTTTTCAATGAAAAAGTTGGTTCAAGCCATTGTTTTCCGTCTTTATTTCGTATCCACATGACACTTGTGTGTCTAGGATTTCCATAAATTAGTGGACATGAAAAGTTAACATTTGTCCCTTCTTCAGAACTAATATTTTTCATCTTGCCAATTTCTGGAGAAACTGAAATATAACTAAAATGTAAAAAAATGACATATTAAAACATTGATAAATGTTAAGTAAGCGATAAACTAGTTACAGAACTAGTCACAGAACTAGTTTCTCAATATCGGATAAATCAAAAAGTTATCTGGTGGCAGAAATATGCCATCATAGATTGCTACTGTTTAAATATCTTTTCTACAAATGCATTAAATCAGTATGCCAAGTGACATATATCAGATATCTTTTATCTTGTTTTAATGATTCACACCAAACATTTGACATTGAATAGTTGGTCACTCTATAGTTATGTTACTATAATTTCCACAAACAATTGTATTCAGATGAAACAGTAATTAATTGAAACATATTACATTGTATATCCGTCGAGACTGTCACATTGTTTTCACCAGTCATAGAACTTCCTTCAGTAGGAATCATAACATTACTGACATGGCACGTGAGTTTGTCTGTGTCGTTTCTCATCAGTCCATGTATGTGTATTACAGAACTATTCAACGATGTTATTGGTCCCCATGAATAAAGGTTGGGCTTTGGTAAGCTGCTAGCGTTGCATAATAAAGTAAAAGGTGTATGTTCCGCAACAATCAAAGCATCAGTGATCGGCATATTCACATTCATGTCTGCTATGGATACAAGGAACAGCGTTGGCTTGCTCGGAGGATCTTTATATTAAAACATTCAAAGGTTTTTATTACGTTTAATAACTGACAACTAAACGAAATACTTTAAAATTGTTATTCTAACACGACCCGTATTTTCGCTATTGAACATAGAAGAACCGAAAGTATGTGTTATTATTGGGTTAACGCACGTTTTTCCGTGTTATAACGTCTGCAGATCCTCGAGGAACGGTTGGTGCCCGAGCTCGGTAGGAGGGATTCTGCAACTTTATAACATAAAAACAGTGAGTTGACGCTATTATAGCATAACATTTTTAAACCAGATTCATGATATATCTTTAACCACTAAAACTGCATCGCACTGAAAATAAGTACGGAAACAAATCAGGTGCAATTCAGCTTAATATCAGGAAAAGGAGCAGTTATTTGTTGATGTCTTGTTGGAATCGAAATAGTGTATCCAAATAGGTGATTTTTTCGCTTGATTATTCACTGTTTGTCGTTCGGGTGCGCATCATTATATTACTCGGGATACGCCTCGCATCCGAACTCGAAACAGTTTTTTTTATTGAGCGATCAAATCACTGTTTGGGATATATTATTTCTTAATTAACATTTGTTTTGCAGCATATTATTCAATTTTTTACTGAAAAATCGTGCGTATTTACTTTGTAATTTAAAAACACGTTGACTGATATTGATTTGTAATTTTTGTATCTAATTCTTAAAGCAGAATGCCTCCAGATTCATGCTGAATTTTATAAAAAAATTAAGAAGTAAAATATTTTCAAGTGAACCAAGAAAGTACTTTTTACATTGCAAACGACACTTTCAATCAACGTTAATTTCCAAATAAATGTCGCAATAAAAAGCGCATACTGCATTAGTCACGCAGTAACAATATGGTGATAAAGACTGCAAAATCAGTTATTAATTGCATATAACATGTAAATTATCATTTGAATTGTAGATACTTTTATTTTATTTAAAATCCTAATACATTATATTACACATACATGTATTACATTACATTTATTAAGGTTGATTTTAACGAATGTCTTATATACATACACAAGACTTCTAATGTCATGTTCTTGCTTGACGATCCGTTTTTCCTTATATTTCCTGTCATAACCATTAAGTTATTTGCCATGCATGTATATCCCATACTGTCCTTTCGAGATGCATTTTTGATCGTAAAGGAATTAGTAAACCAGTGTTTATCGTCACCTTCCCTTGTCCAAATGTAGTTTGTTGCTGTTGGATATCCATGTGTAGTTGGACATGTAAATTCTACATCTGATCCTTTTGTTACTCGTTTGTCCAGCAACATTTTGATTGTAGGAGGGTCTGTAATCAATCATAACTTCAGTAAATACAATACAAGCATAATATTCATGCATGCATAAATAGATATATATTCATTTAAATGCATTTTATATTCAAATAGGAGTACAATTCCATGACAGTTTCGGAAGCGGATTTCCCCAAACAATTGCACAAGCCAAGTTGCATGTACTGTTCTCCTTCAGTGTATAAATACTATCATTTGAAGCGTTTTCGATGTAGGGACCTCCGTCTGGAGCATCTGGAGTTATTCAAAATATTATATGAAAATATCGGTAATGCAGATAGATATTGTTTGACCATTGGTTACTCGTAGAATCTGACAAATTTTGTTTAAAAAAAACACCAAAAAACTATTAAACACTCATTGTAAGACAAAACATCAATTATCTAATGTTTATTTTAATTTTGTGTTGACACTAGTGTCGCTTTCATCAACCTTTTAATGACAGGTGTATATATTTGGTTTGTTGTTCTAGTACAAGTACTATCTTTGCTGTTGCCGATTTTGACGAGATACATCATAGAGTACCACTAATTGTACAAGCTACAAGCTATTTTAAAAAGAAAAAAGTTCTTTCATAGCAGCAAACGAGGGAAACGGTACATAGTCGTTAATCAAAACAACTTTTACTTACAATATAATTACCAATAAAGAAATTAATAAGCAATATATTGTCAAAAGTGTAATAATTATTGCTTGTCCATAAATCATAAATTGAGACCCCTAGCTAAAGCATAGGATAACATGGGTTACTTTACTTTATATATATTTGTTCATGACTCAAAATAGAAAAGTTTTTTCTATTTTTATATCTTTATTAATAATTATTAAATGAATGTATTTCACTTCGATAATATTTGTAAATGAATTACTTTGTTGTAATTTTACAAAAGGCAATAATCAGTATTAACAAACAATAAATGTTTATGAAATCCCATACTAAACTGAGACACGTGTGACAAAACATTACTTACAATGCACTTCGAATGTTATGTTTCGAGAAACGTTCCCTTTTCCTATTCTATTCGTGCCATGGCAATAAATTTCTGCCCCTTGCTTTTCTCTACTGACACTTATGTTTAACACACTGATTGCAGATGTAAACCCCTTTTCATTAGATATGAATTCGATAGAACTCTTTCCGTTAATTTGAATGTTAGCACCGTTCAAACGCATAAACCAATTTATTGATGGTGTTGGTCTACTGTATGACGTCATGCATTTGACCAATCTATGCTTATTTTCTAATACAGTTATTTTGTTGCCAGTTGGAGATGTTATTTCAACCGTTTTCACTGGAACTGAAATATATTTGTTATTGTATGCTCTCTCAACAATAAGCAATCAAACTATTGTAGATGGGTACTGATCGTGCGATTTTGAATCAAATTACTTTTTTATGTCTTGTTTTCATGATATGGCATAATGAATCACCATATTTTATTGCAATTTTAGGGTATAAATGAATAAAAAATATCACAGTACAGTTGTTGATTTCTTTTGTCTATACCTTTTACTGTCAGTTATCTTTTTATATTAAGCTGGTGATCTACCATACATGATAATAAGACCAGTTTATAAATTCTATTTCTGACAAGACTGTAGACTGATAAACGTCATGAGGTATGTTTACCAAGATACGACAAAATTAATCTCAGTCCAACCTAGTTTACCACCTTGCGTATCTATTTGAAATTTTGACCATATCACAGAAAAAAAGCCTAAATCATAAAAAGTATAGTACTCATAGTATGCATATATAAATGAGCCTAAAACGTGGTTAAACAAAACGAATGCATGGTTGAACAAAACGAATGCGTGGTTGAACAAAACAAATGCGTGGTTGAACAAAACGAATGCGTGGTTGAACAAAACGAATGCGTGGTTGAACAAAACAAACTTACTGACCTAGTTCTCATAAGTATTTTGTGAAGACCAATGACGTAATTACAATAAAAAAATAACACGAAACTTACAGAATAAAACGTGTAAGGCACAAAAAGTGTACTTTCACTCCTGCACTTTAACTTATTTTATGTATTCGAAACATTAAAAAAACAACAAATACTTCATCAAATGCGCACAAACAGAAAGTGCACAAAAGCAAGAATATGCTTTGGGATCATTTCCCCGTATTTTGTGCGTTAATCAAAATTTTCTTTCATAGAAACTACAACAGCAATATTTTATACCTTGATATTTCCATATTAATCAAAATATATCAGCTTATTTTAGAAGACTTTAAATCATAAATAACAAATGTTTATCAAATGGATATACTTCTTTCAAAAGAAAAATGTCATCAGTAAGATATTCTCGCATTCATTGTTAACAGAAACATTTGAATATAATTACATGTATTTTTGTCATTTTAACATAACAAAACTGAACATATACCACAACATATTCAAGACGGCATGTATGTGATTGCATATTTTGTAAGGGATTATTAATTAATACGTTCAATTACAATGTTAAAGAGAATGTTTTATTACATTTGATTGATTAAATACCTTGAATATTGATTGTCGCATCATTGCTTATGGGGCTGAAATTAATACCTCTGCACCTCCAAACTATATTGTGCTGTGTTTCGTTCACTCTGAGTATAGTTAGTGAAAAACTTCCGTTTCTATGGCAATCCCATGAATATAACAACGAATTATTGAGATATCCACTCACAACACATTGGTCATCTTTAAAAAATATTACTGGCCAAATAGAGGGATTTTCAGAATTTGCCCAAAACGATCCTATAGAGTGCGTTGTGCACGTAAAAGTCACGTCCACATTCTCCATTACGTCGATACGTTCTGGTGCAAGCGTTACTTCCTGTGAAAACATACCTTCAAAAAAAAAACAAAAAAAACAACAAACAAATCAATGTTTTTCAGGATTAGACACGTATATTAAATTTCTTACAGAAGTTTAAGAATACCATTTTGTCTGTTATAAACCTTTCAAAACATTCATGGGGTACTGTTTACAGCATTTAAAAATGGTAGAATACCAATATATGCCCGCCACAAAAGCCTAGTATTGTGTTAGCGAAAATTTATGTACATTTGTATTTAAGTACAACGGGCGTTCCAAAAGCACGTAATTGATAACGGAGGCTGACGTCAGGATTTCTGAAGATCAAGGAATATAGAATTTATCTAAAGAATGTGAGTAAGCATGTTGAAATTTAAAGCATGCTCAAGGAAATAAAACATTGTTTAGTTCAGATTGTAAACAATATAAAACAAATAAAAACAATATACCACGTAATCTCTTTAAAAGGCATTAAAGAAACATAAACACATTAAATGATGAAATTTACAATATAAATCACCAAAATACTACCGTTTTAACAATACCTGCATATTTTGACAAGGTCTGGACAATGCCAGTATAGATACACTACTCACTCTTTAAAGCAGTTTCTGTGCTTTCATGAAATATAACACAAAACTGGAGGCGTAATGCCTTAATCTTTGCATCTGAAGTAAGTTAAGTGAGTAACGACATGAACAGAAAAGACTGTATTAAATAATGGGAACGCGATATCTTACCTTGCAGTTTTAATGAAATCAGTGCAATGAAAAATGAACAGTAAACACTTGAATTCATTCTCAAGATTTCATAATAATCTGAAACAAACGAAAACAAAAAAAAAAGATTTACAGTATAAGATAATAAACGGCATGATATCATGTCAATCGAAGCTTTACAATATGCTATGTATACATTCAAAATTTAGTATTTTTAATTCATTTTATTTTATTTGTGTAAGAGACATATATCATAACTGTATGTATTGGTCATATTATTTGCTTTTAATAACCACTTCATTTATAGTCTATATATAATACACATTTTTCTTACTTGATAATTTTACATTGCTTTTGAGAATCTATAAATTTCATATTATTCATATTGTGATATTCAAATATGTGTTCAAAACCGATTCATTTGCTTTATATTGTAGTATTTTGATGAAAGCATTGTGTTTTGAAGTGACACACTGATATCTGAACATATTCTATAATGTGTTTCACATTTTGATTATATTCTGGGATTGATATATGTTTATTCTATCTAGACAATCTTTAGACAAATTTGCATAAGTGAAGTATTGGTACAACAAAATAACATGGAAATTGCAGAATCGGTTTGATTAAGTCTGTACATGATGGATAATGAAAAATCGCCACATTCGTCATGTCCTCTAGCATTGGCTTGAACGGTATTCAATTAAAATTGCTGGAATCAATTATCAGAAGGACCAGAAAAATAAAACAACAATGAAGTGAAAGTCATTAAACATATCTATCAGAATAAAATAAATTAAATGTGCTCTTAATCTTGTGAATAAGTTTATGTCTAACCAGAAGTAATGCAGTTATATTCTCCTATACATAAAATATTTGAATTTATTTTCATGAAATTCTTAAAGTCATATCTTTTTGACCATTTTACGTATTTTTTTATAATAATATCATAAACTAACTTACATTTAAACATGTCTTCCTTGTCGAACATTCACCATTTTTAAAAAGACGATTTAAACTTCCTGATTAAGAATGTACTATATTTTTATGTACATCAAGGTAAACACACCAATACATAATGGTATTCTCCAAATACCGCCCACTTTGCATACATTATGCAGTGGTTTTATGATCCGTTTTATTCTAAATTGATTGTAAAATAGCTATGCAGCCATAGCCTAAGAAAAAACAAAACCATTACTACACAGGAAAATATATTGCTCAATGCATTGTAATCAAAAGTAGTATTTGTTTTAATATTAATAAACGATAAGAAGGTGCGGGTTTATCAGTTGTAAAGGATGTCGCGCCAATACACAAAATGTATATTGTTTGCCGCGTTTATAAGTTGGAGGGGGTATTTTTTTATTTATTATCATTATTTATTTTATTGTTACTGTATTTTTTTTGAAAACTTGGATTTTATATTTTACTGCCTTTCAAATACGTACAGATAAGTTCAGCGATCATTTTTTAAGAATTAAATGGCAATTATTTTCCAAAACAACTCAAACAATATAACGAATTGACTTTAATTTTGACTTAATATGTTTATATAGGCATTAAGCTCATATTTATATGTTAAAATGGTGCTCATATGAAAATTATAATATTTTAAACTATGTACGCCATTTTACAATATAAACAAACACGCTATGACAAATGATAAAGCTATCAGTGTAAAAAAAGATAATTCGATTTATACCTTCATTAATTGATATGCATACACCTCCTCTATTTAACTTATTTTTTTACTATCAGATATGATCAAATAAGTTTTCTTCAAGTAAATCATTTTCTTCTTATTGAGTTATAGAAAGACATAACATTTAACTGTGTAAATGAGGATGATTATGATGAAGGCATCACTCTTGTAACGCCCCATGTCACCCTTAAATTCATATGCTATATTTACATAATTAATAAATGTACAGCAAGAATATACTATTAAAAAAATACAATAGTTTGATATCATTTATACAATCTTTGCCTGATATATGAATATTTTACAAAAGAAAGTTCAATTAAACATGGGCTTTTCGATCTCATTGTCGCCCTTTATTCTGTATTGATTTGCTATTACATATCAAGGGCATTTCAGATAATTTGGTTACAATTATGAAAACCTTACTTTAACTATTATGTTGTATTCATTTCTTCGTCAAAAGAAACAAGAAGTGACTTAAAAAAAGATATTTGGTCGGAGTTAAAAATGCTTTTACTTTCAAAGGTTACTTCGCAGTTTTGTTTACAAGATGAAATGATAACAGATATTGCTTAAAAAACAACAATAATTAATTTGTTCAAATTCTTATTACTAGTTGATGAAGGGCTATTTTAGACTTTTAAAATAAATTATAAAACATGAAATTGATAAATCTTCAAAGAAGCGCTCATTTCCTTCCTTCCTTCAAGCATTTTTGTACATGTCCTTTTTTTTTTTACATATATCTTTATTCAGGTTAACAACTCTGCCACGAATGCCCCTGTTTATCCATAATTCTATGCAATGTATTAATAATATCCTGTAGGAAAAATCGAAGACGCCATACAAAACAAACCACACTCTGGAAAAAAAAAAACGAAACAAAACACAATCTCATTCGTACTCAACATGTTCGCTCAATTCATTTAACCCTCATATATATCGTTTTTAGGTAATGAATGTCATTTTAGATATAAGCGAAATTAAATAAGCATACTAACATACTTATGCTTCGATTGACATAGCTATCAATGGTTGGATCCAAAAAGCACTGCAAGTTACGTTTCTAAATGAAACTGTCACGCGTTTCGGTTTGAATTCCTATACATTGACGTATTAATACACACATTTATATATGTTTATTCATATGCAAATGCAAGGAAATATGAAATCCATATCATTTGAACACGTCATAAAATATCCGAAATAAACACTGAATGCACCAAAAAAGTTGGAGTGGGGTTGGTTATTTGGTGTCTTTCGGTATTTTCATGCATATCGAAAGCGTTATTAGTGGACAAAGTTAAAAAATCCATTGATAACTCACTCAGTAAATTATCATATTAAATAAGCTATTCACTACAGAATTAAGAAAACTCTTAAAGCAGTATAAAATGTTGTTAAATATTTCATGACAGGAAGCACAATTCACATATTTCAAATATCCGAGAAATTTAACTAGAAAGTTTGATTCCGAAACTCCTTTTGATTATTAAAGAATTAAAACGTTTAAACGTTTCAGAAAAAATCCTTTATATTATTTTATTAATTTTAGAATGGCCAATGAGATTCCTGGATTTCAGTTAATTAATTTAAAATGACCACTGAAATCCAACTTATATTCAGTTCATCCCTGTAAATTTTTCAGGAAGTCAAACCGTTCTCAGGTGGACTTCGTCCAAATAAAATAGAGACTATAGATACTTTACGTAAAGAAGATAAAACAAATCGATTATATTGCTTTGCAACTTATGCATAGTTTGATCCAAGAATGGCATAATTGCTGACGATCATTAATGAACTTTTATGAAATATTTCCTGTAATGTGAGACCTTGACCTTTGAGATACAGATCTCGATTTTCTGTAGAACACTCTGTCTCAATGTGCTTCACATTTTTGAAAAATAATTTCAAATCCATTCATAATGACAATGTTTAGATCGGACACAACTGAGAACAACGGACGTTAGCACTGACTTGACGTGACGGCCGGCGGAGTTACGTTGATTTTCTTTGATCTTTAAAACCACAGAAAAAAACTAGAAACATTTTTATCGCATGCCAGTAACATCATAATGTCATCACAATAGGAGCATTCACCCTAAGTTAATTGAGTTCGTGAGTGCGGAAGAGAGGACGGACAGACGTACGACACTGCAAAGCACTAAATGCCCACAATTAGGATAAAAACATTTGTTATAAATAAATTACGTAGGAGGAAAACTATTAAAAAAGTTTAAACCCAGTATTTAAAAAAAACTTAATTTAAAAAAGATTTTACATATAGTAACATTTTCAAAGTGAAATAAAATCAACAACCTTACTAGGTCTTATGAATATATATGATTATGGAAAGCACTTTCTATTAGTTTTTCTCTTTCACAATATATTTGAACGTATATTAAAAATGATAATCATACGCACAAGAAAAAAACCACATTCACTGGAGTGTACAAAATGGCTTACTAGAACATTGTATTTTTTTTGATAACTTAAATGTTTTCGGTAGTTTTTCAACCTTTGTGTGTATTTACAGGTTGATTTGTTTATTATTCCCATAGATTACCTATGATGCACTTTAAGTATATTACGATATACGGATTTTACAAAAGAGCTTTACAAAAACGATTACAGGCAATGTAAAAAGATAAAGATTTTTCTTTTATGTTCACATTTCAGTTAAGAAAGTGTTCATAAGTTGTTTAAAATTTTGTTTAGAACGCAATCTGCGTTTCATTTAAGCACAAATAATATTCAGCAGTAAATCATAGTTTAGTATACTATCATATTTCCATATGTATAATTTATATCGCTTATGCTCATTTACTATTTAAGATGAATATTTAAATGAATAAAGATCAGTTTACAACTTGTTAGCATACAAATCAGATTTGAAAACTTTCTATGCACAAGTGTTTGCATGTTGACTGAATGCAATTTATTATAAAATTGTTTGCACAGTGTTTATATCTCCATGATAATGTACTAGACTGTTCTTTGTATTGCTCGTATGTGATGTTTTATCACAAAGGAACGAGTAACTGAATAATTAAAGGACACTGAAAAAAGGGACAACGGCAATCTATATAGTTCAGATTATAGGTTTAGTTGTGTATATCGATGATATAGTTGACTTATTAAGAGAATGAAAGAACAGCTTTATTATAAAAGTTATCAAGGAATTTAATTCAACAAATAAATATGAAGATTAATGTTTGCAATAATCATTTTGAAGAAGAGAAAATATGAAGAACTAAGGTTTCAAAGGAGAACATGGAGTACCGGTAGGCCGATACACCTAGCTGACAAAAAGAAGAAAGGCTAGCGTAAATTACTAAATTTTACACAGACGCTTTTCATTTAACAGCATCAGCGTGGAGATGTGTTTATTTATATGAAATCTTACAATTTTGAGAAGGGTGAAGTTGTTCTCTCTCATTAATAGTCAACAGCAGGTTTAAAATTGACAGTAATCAGAAGCGATCATGAGGCAACATAACAAGGAAGTATCATAAAGTATCGGATGAGTACACTTTCACAATTATTTATCATAATGAAGAACGTAGAAGTTTGAAGTTAAGTTTGTAGTTAACAAGATTGATAAATAATTGTCATTTTTATTTAGTATCTTATATTCGTGGTGTGACATAGTTTGTAGTCATTAAGATTTAAAATTAAATTTTGCCGAAATATCAACTTATATTATATAATATATTCTTTCTGAAGATTTTAAAGATAAATATAGGTTGTTTGATGACTGAAAGTAACTATGTGATTATACAAACCTAAAGAACTCATCAGTATGTATCAACATATCCAATTAATACTTAAAGTTACTGATCATAACAAAGACTAATCTAACTTTGAGATTTCGACCTGAAATGACTTTGTCGGGTAAAACAAATCAAGATACATCTACATACAAAGTTTAGAGTTTTTAATTGAGTGCATTTTGGTTTCATGACAAATTAATTGTTTTGCCATTACATGTCCTCGTGACCTTAACATTTCACCGTTTGTCTTAAAAATAAATTTTGCGGGTACAGCTTATCGTAGTTCGTATACACACAATGTTTCAAGTTCCTAGGTCAATACAGTGTAATAAAATGGCCTGTTTACTGTTTTGTTTTAACATATCTTAGTGACGTTGACTTTTCAAATGTAAATGGATGAGACAGGTAGAACTCCTTCAGATGCATCTACATTCAAATTTTGCAGTTCCTAGGCCAATGCACTTTGCTTTGATTGTCAGTTGTATGTTTTTTATTACAGGACCCAGTAACCTTGACCCTTAAATTGATTGGACCGGTAAAAATTATACAGGTGTACAAAACTTGCAGTTCCTCGTTAATGCACTTTGTGCTTCAATGACCAGTTTTATATTTTGTTAATACAGGACCCAGTGTCCTTGACGTATGACCTAGAACTGAACATTGCAGGTAGAAATCATCAAGGTGCATCTTCTTGCAGACGTTGCAAGTCATAGGGTACTTTTCTTTAACGTCCGCTTGTATTTTTATTAAAGTCCCAGTCACGTTTGCCATTAACCTTTTGAACTAATCATGGGTGTGACTGTTTAAACGTATCATCATGCATCTACAAAATAAAGATCACATCATTATTGAAACCAATGGTCAAGAACGAAAACTTTACCAACAATATTAACAAACGTCGATGCCGACGAGTCAGCCATGACAATAGCTCTGCATTATCTTCAAAAAGTTGAAGTGGATGTTAAAAGTTTCAATTAATATGCTTTATGCTCATGCCAAATATCTTTAAAGGAATGTATGTGCCGTATATAACATAATGTACATTCTTGCTGACCTACAACGACGCCAACGATTTGGCCATAACAATAACTCTTTATTTTGTCGAAATGCTCATGTGGAGCAAAAAATGTTTCAAATTAAATGGCCCTATGTTCATTCCAAATATTTATTAGGATATTCATAAAGTTACATAATAGGTTTCTGAATCGGAATGAGGCTTCATAATACTCTAAAAGCTATAGCTTATGATGCATTATTCTCAAGTGTATCCAATAAGCAATTGATTTTACGAACTTGTTTATCTCCCGTCGATTAAATTTGAAGTTAGATGTTTTTGAATGGCGTTGTCTGTCCGTCAGTCCGTACTTCAAACTATTAAACATTGCTATGTCTAATTTTCTCGAAAATGTTCAATGATGTACTTATGAAAGCGGGAATGGGGCTCACATAGTATATTTAGAATTAAATCATGTTATTTTCTAAAGACCTTGTTTACTTGCTCAGGCATTTTGCACGAAAAATGTCCATTTTTAAGATAAATTATACAATTGGCTGTTTGGAATATTATGACATGAATTATGGCATAAATGCACATTATTGAACGGATTTTTTTTTTATCAAAATGAACATGTTTGTATATTGATGCGACAATAGTGTACCTTTAAATATCATCATTATACACACGTGTTCAGTCATAGTCTTATATTATATAACGTATCTTTATATAAAATACTTTAGTAAAGTTACCTTTTTATAAATCTACCGTCAAAGTGTACATGTTTTTCCAAATAAATGTATCATGTAGTTATAATATTTCAGATATTATGACTTAAATAGCTTTACCGCGATATTTCATCTTAAAATATTTCACAACTAACGTTGCTTATTATTGAAATTACGTATTTGATAATTTGATCATAGTTTTGCATGCTTTACAGCACTCAAATTTTGTGTTTATGACTAAATTGCTTCAAAAAGTATCATAATTATTTCTTATGTCAGAAAGAGGGATGATCTCAAATAATGTAGAATTTTGCTGTTGCTTTACAACTGATGTTGTACATTGATTCGTATGAAATTACTGCAGAATTGTTTTTTTCCAATTTCTTTAAATGTCCTTATGTGTTTACATCATCATGCTTGGAACCGCTCGTTTTTTAGATAAAACATAGGTGCTTCGGTGCTATTTCTATACAGCCTGCTCGTTTATACAACATTTCATGATGCACCTGTAAACGGTTGTTTGATTTTAAAGCTGTTTTACTGTAAAACATTCGCAAAGAACTACGTAGCATGATAGTCATCGGAATTAAATGATTATCATTAATTTCCGAGTGAAAGACTTCTATTCAAGAAAAAATACTTAAGCTATAAAAAAATTCTGTATTTCTCAAGAAATGACCAAAACAAGACTCAATTTAAATCCTTGAAAATCTAATAATTAAAGCAACAAATGTTAATGACTACCATTCCAATTCAAAGTAACCAAAACACTCATAAAACAACATATATAAATTGAAGCATGTGTCTCCTGTTCCTTTGTTTCTTGTTTATTATTATTATTATTATTATTATTATTATTATTATTATCATTATTATTATTATTATTATTATTATTATAAATTTCAATGTTTAAACCAGTGTCTTCGATTCACAATTCGTGTACACACAGCCAGCAAGGTATCATTAAACAACGTGTAAGATTAAAATGAATAAATTTTACCTTTAAGCAGGCATTTGGGAATGTTAACCTAAATAACATTCCACATTTCATAGCTTTAATTATGTTGCAATAATTTGTTTTGTTTCAAAGCTGATTTCCATTATGTGATGTGAATCTATGCTTGTATGAGGAATAAGCGTGCATATGTGCACCCGTTTGCGTGTGTGTGTGTGTGTGTGCGTGTGTGCGTGCGTGCGTGCGTGTGTGTGTGTGTGTGTGCAACCAGTTTGCTAATGTTTCCCGCATTCGTGGAACTTTTGTATTATATTGAATTAAATATTGTTTCATTTTCAGCTCAGTGAAAATGATATCGGGGACCAATTTCTTATCTATCGTTTTCATGATGTGGCACATTGGTAGGCACAATTATAATTTTTAATTAATTGATATAGTTTAATAATTTTTACTGAACACCTAAAATGGGCTATATGAAATACTTCCGATCTGCTTTACAATGAACGTTTGTCAGTTACTTTTTTGTAAGATTTATACATAAGAAACCTTATCGCCCACCACCCGTGTTATTAGAAATAAGTAAAATAGGGTAAATAACTTCCTCAAAATCGTCAATGTGGTCAAAGTGAATACACTCAAGTTAATACACTTATTTCACAATTATAAATTAATAAATATCTTGGCATATTTTTATTACTGTAGTCCTTTAATCAATATGTACTTCAGTTAAAGAGGATGTGTATTAATCTTAACAATTGTAGCACATTGTTTGTTATCTCAATAATTAAAGTTTGTTTGAATTAAAGTTAAAAAAAGAAGTAAAATATTAAACTGAATTCCAGATGCCAGAATAATAACATACCAAACTGGGGTCGATTTCGTTGATGATTATTACGAATGTGGCGAGAAACTAGTGCTTTCTTGCAAAATTGATAGATATCAATATTCAATGTCATGGCAAAATGATAGCAGCGATGTTCCATTCGCACAATGTGTAAATGATGTTTGTACATTAGACCATGGTGTGGCAGACAAATTTGTGTTTTCAACTGACACAAGTACAGGAACGTTCAATTTGACATTTGTTGTATCAATTTACAATAATGGAACAAAATATACCTGTAGTGATGGTTCAACAAAGTACTCGACCCTTGTTTTAACGAAAGGTATGTGCTTTTGCTTTCCTTTTTATTATATTTCATTATCCTCCAAAGTTGGAGAGCGTAACATATTTGTAAAGTATATATAATGTACATACAACAGAAGAGAAATATATACATATGCACTGCATTGTAATATAACAGATACAATAACATATGAAATTCTTTTTACAATTGTAAATTTATGACTTATGGTTGTATGTTGTTGTCTTAAACGAAAGCGAAAGCTATGAGAGTATGTTTTAAATCATTCTTTTTAAATATGAACATTAGTATATTCATCTTTGATGACGAAAATAAACAAATTTTGCTACTTATTCCCGTACCAATAACTGAATCCTAATCGAAAAAGCAATAATTAAGAGAAAGTAAAGGTATGTGCTTTTGCTTTCATTGTCCTTCCATATGCTTATTAAGCGTTTAATTACTAAATATAGATCTGTAATCAAGTTAATTTGTATGAAAAGGGTATTTATCACATACAGGAACTAAATGCTTAATGGTATATGTATATATGTTATGCAATACCGTCTTTACCCTAATTAAGAGAAACTGCTACAGGGAACAGAAATTAAATAAGTAAATTACTAGTATATATTAATCATTTTTTTGCAACATTTTAATTATTATTTAAATTTTCAGCAACATCTTAGAAGCGTCAATACAGTTACTTATTCCGACTAATGGGGTTTTCTTAAAACGTGTATATGATAAGTTAAAGAAAAAATAATTGATTCATTTATATATTAAAATAATTCCATACTCATGTTTTATACATGTATGATAGTCTAGCAATTTTCGCTTCCGCTTCGACTGCGCCTCAATAATTTGTTCTTTTAACAAATTATAAATTACATTATATTGGGTCATGAAATATTCACAAAATTATATATAGTTCAAATCCAAAATAGTTTTGACACAGCAGTTTAGTTCAAGGTCTAAAATAAAATAAACTGTTTGATTTCCTTCCTGATACCTGCCCCAAAAGAGCAGTGTAACCCAAAAATGTTGTTATCAAACAAAATTTTTTTTCCTTAACATGGAAGGGGAGCCTGAAATTTGTATATTTTAATATTTGTTTCATACTTTGCATGATGCAATATATAATAATTACAAATACAATATAATATAAACACAATGGGGTATATATTGATTAAGACTTTTTTTCTAAATTTATATGGTTCAGATATGTTAAATGAAAATATTTTAATTACCCTAACTATGGTGGCTGATTTAGTACGCTTTTGTGCGTCTAGTTGGCGCTAGCGACAACGAGACAAAGGGCCAAACGGCGCGTTGTCGCACTGTCGTATTGTCGAACTGTCTCTAGCACGGCACACCAAACGGTGCGTTGTCGTGTTGCGCGTTGTCGTGATGTCCCCCTGTCGTTTGGCTTATAAGCCAATCCTTCAATTTGAACCAAGCGACAATGTGACATCTCGACAACACGCCACACGACAACGCAGCGTTTGGCGTGCCGCGCTAGAGACAGGACGACAAGACGACAGCGCGACAACGCGCCGTTTGGTGCTTTGTCGTGTTGTCGCTGGCGCCAACGTGACGCACAAAAGCGTAGCAAATCAGCAACTTTACTTAACGTATCTTCTCTACCCAAACTTGCATTGGTCGCAGCAGGGGAAACCAAGATGTTTTCAAGGCTTGCCAAAGTTAGTAACATTTTATACATTTATGTTACTTTGTTCACAGATTACAGACCTACTTTAAAGAAAATAGCGCAAGGTCAATTGAAAGCGATGTCTGGCTGCGTAAATCCAACAATAAGTGTTAAGTTCTTTTGGAAAATAGTACAGGTAGCTACGACTATGATTTTTTTTTCAAGAAATTGCAATGGACAAAATTACAAACTGAAATCTGAGAATCTTACTTGCCATTCTAAAGTTAAATGTTAAGCAATTTTTCTTGTCATTCTAACAAAACATTTTCAGGATAGATCTAAAATAAAATGTTAAGGATAGTTCTTTCCATTGTAGGATAGTTCTAACACATAATGTACAGGATAGTTGCTTAATTTTATAGTCAAATTGCTAGGACTTATCTATACTTCCTTCCGCAAACAATTTACACTGCGTCATGATCTCATTACAAATGTAAGTGAATATTTTATTTTACAAAAGAACTTAGACAAATTTTGCCCAAAATAACGAGACCATCAAAAACTGTTACGATACTGTAAATTTCCCCTTGCACATTAAAATATCGAAAAATCCGAAATTACCAGGTACTTTCAGTTTATGATGTTCAATCAGTGTCCGATATATTATATGATCATTGATGCATTCAATTGATTTATTTTATGCTTTTCATCGGATTACTGATTTATCCGTGAAAATTATATTTGATAATTTCACAGTAAAAATTATCAAAATATAATTTCACACTTTTCAATAACGAAACTACTTTTTTAAGATTTTCCCCATGTGGTACCTCAATTTTGTTTTGGCTGACAATTTTGACAATGTCAGGCTGTTTAAAGAAAAAGGCAAAGCTGAAATTGATAAATAACGTAAATGTTAAAAGTAATAAAAAGAAGAAAACTTACTTCTATTCATTCAAATTCCAACCACCAAATTTCGTCACTAAATTTTTTTGTTTCATTTTTACAGTCTGAAAAATACATTCCTTCCACATGCAAAACTGCTCTTGATGACATTTGGGCATATTAAAGTATCCTACGAGCAATAACTGCCGTATGCTTTATGAAAAATTGAAAAGCAATGACAGCTATCAGCTCGAAGAACAAGTGAACTACCAAGCGTTCCTGAGCTAGCTTCCAAAAATTTCCATTTTCCTAGCTGTTGTTTTGAATGTTTTCACAGCTGTCAACTATGGAATGCCGGTAGGGACATGCCACTTTGCTTATTTGCCAACTACTTAATTGCTTATTTGCTAATTGCTGATTGGCCAATTTGCTTATTTGCTGATTTGCCAATTTGCTTATTTGCTAATTGCTTATTTGCTAATATATATTTTTTTTATGCTATTGTCAGGCGACACGTCCGACTCGCGAAGTTCTTGTTTGATATAAAATAACAAGTCTTTGTAGACTTTATTTCAAGCTCATGAACCTATATCATGTTATTATGTTTATAAAGTTTTGATAATTATAACTTGTGACAATTAGGATCAATCCATCATTACCTAGAATATAGGTAGACAGACAGATGGATACATTTTAATCAATTTCGAAAAAAATAAATTCAGTTTCAGAAAGTAGTTGTTTTTTTATTATTATCTTGAGTTTCAGTTTTAGCTCCACTATTCAGAGAATAGGGATGCTGTTCTACCCACCAATGCATTGGTTTTCTTGGTAACTTGTTTTTCTGTCATATCTCTGTTACTTTTGCTGATTCATGCATCTTACTGCAACTTTGCATAAACTTTGCGTTACAAGCATGCATACAAAGTATATGAAGAAGCTGTGCCCGTTATATACTGAATGTCAAGGTCACCAATGTATTGTACTGAGAAGCCTTTGTCTCTGTTACTTTTGCTTATATCTAACTGTAACTTCACATAAGCATTAAATAGGCAGCATGCATACACAATATTCAAAGAGGCTTTGTCCATTAAACCCTAGGTCATGATCATGGTCATGGTCACATGATAGCATGTAAAAGTACAACATGAAGAACTGGAAAAGTGTGACCAAATTTCAAAAACATTGAACCAAAGCAAAATGTTGATGCACAAACAGACATAAGTGATCTCAAAATCTTACAGAGCTAAAAACGCAGCCTGTTGCTTAAGTGCAAAGACAAACACCCGTGTTAAGCATGTACCAAATGTATCATTTGTGATACTATGTGTTCGTACCGCTAAAATGAGGCCCTCTGCGACAAATCTGCTGAGAATAACGACATTTTATATGCCATAAAATAAGAAATAGTTTTGTTTTCAAGTTCTTTTATTTTCAATCTTTACCCAATAATGTTCACTTATATATGACTAATCAAGTGTTTATTATGCCATCAATCTCTGACTTAAGCTGCACAAACAGATCTATAGCTGCAACACGTTATAAGGCAGGCTCAAGCACAGATGCTGGCGGGTCAGATCCTGCCCCTAACGTGATACGCGTCTGTAAACACTATATCAAAATTATTTTAATATTCATTAAATACGAATTGGACATTTGTTACAACGATAAAACCATTAAGTACTTTATTGAGACTTAATTGGAGGTATATGGTGTTTTTTCATACCGGTATATGTAAAAATTGCTTGAAACCAGTTTTAACGATGTCCAATTCGTGTTTAAATATTAAAATATTTTAAAATCAGTGTTTACAGGGGCACGTATCACGTTGGGGTACGGGATCTGACCCCCAAGCGTCTATGTTCTCAAGGACATGTCAGTCATCAGCTGTAGACATAAATCTGCGTAGGCATCACTGCAACTAAATTCATTGATCAACAGTTGTCTTGAAAAAACACTGAATTTACAAGAATACTGTTGGTAAAAGTTAACAGATCTGACTCAACTGGTTGTCTGTAGTCAGATTTTCCATATATTTCCGGCACAGTGTAAAGTATTTCTATTGCAAAAAAGCAAATAAGCAATTGGCAAATAAGCAAATACGTAATCCAGCGGTTAACAAATAAGCAAATTAGCAATTCAGCAATTGGCAAATAAGCAAATTTGTCGTTAAGACTATCAGCCATTGGCAAATAAGCAAATCGGCAATTAGCAAATAAGCAATTCAGTAATTGGCAAATAAGCAAATTGGCATGTCCCTACCGGCATTCCATAGTCAACACTTATTTATGTCTATTACAATCCTCAAATAAGTTTTCTTTCTTTTAAAAAGGTGTATGACTAACAAATCCAAATGATATCCCTCTGAATCAAACACAATTATTTTCCTCCCGTGAAATACACAACTTTAAAAAATGGCTGCCGCTTACATTTAAAAAAGCCAGGTCTAATATAAACTCGCAGTAAGAAACAGAAATATGGATGGATGGACTTTTTCTCCTACAAGAATTGTTTGTTTTTATTATTAAAACGAGCGATCATTCATATTTTTAATAAAATGAATAATATCACCGTCATTTAACGTTGATTGTCGGACTTATTTTTCAGCTCAAGACTTCTTGTTTTTATTGAAGATTTCCGACTAAATGGGGCTCTCAATGGGAAAAACAGATTTTAATATTATGGAAATTTCGTTTTAACTTGCTTTAAAGCATAAGATAAAAAGACAATTTGTTTGTTTTTTGTGCAAGATGTAATTTTATTTCATCTCGTGAACATTAAAAACAGTATTCTCACTCGTGCCTTGCCACTCGTGAGAATACTTTTTTTAAAGCCCATTCGATGAAATAAATTTCATCTTACACACAAACAAACAAATATCCTCTATATAATATTATTATTTTCAAAAATCTTTTTGCAAATTAATCAAGTATAGGTTGGTGTTAGAAATTGAATTCCCTTACTGAAACACGACTGGTTTATTTAAGAACACATACATTTTACAGTTTTCCATTTAAAAGATTAAAAACCATATCTTACCATTGATTTTTTTTAAATGGTAATAAAAGTATTTTAACATTACAAATGTTACTTATGTTTTTATTTCGGATTTTCGGTGTTTTAACTACATGTTGTAGGCCTATGTCCCTCTGTACGTGTTGCAAATGAGTGAATTTATTTTACCAACAAAACGTTCTCATTTATAAACTTCCTTTTCAAATTTCAGATTTTGATTAAACCTTAATTGTTCAAGAAATACTTTTTTAAATCTGAAATAACTGAATGCTTACTTGTTAAATCTAAATTGACATTCAGTACATAAAAATAAGCAATTTACATTGACAGTAAAATGAACTGTAACGAAATCATTGAGTACAAATTAACTGTTCTATTTGTATGTGGAGTTTTATCCCTTTACTTTTACACAATTAATGTGGTTTGTAGGGTTATGTCTATTTCTATTTATCACAATTGTTAATGTTTGTGACACCAAGGCCGGCTGACAATGTTTTACAGTGTTTTATACTTTTCCTTTTCATCATAGCAATTTGCATTAGATTAAAGATAAAACGTTCATAAGTAGTTTGTTGATAAGATACTATCCATTTTTCTTTTAATCATATTTTCAATATTGTTTATGTTATCCATTTAAAGATACTGCCAATATTGCATATGATTACAAACTTTATAAATGCAAACAAAAACGTAATAGGAACACCTAAATCAAAACTGTAAAATAGAAGTTGTCTTACTTTGAAGAGACATCAATATTAACATGATAATAAATTAATTTCTATGTTTACAAAATGTTTTTTCTTCTTAACTACAAGAAATTATTATGTCATTGCCAACATTTCTATATGCATCAAAAACTTAGAAAGAACATAATATGTAAGTTAACCAATTTTACTTCTACCGAATATCTTTTTAAAAGATACTTCTTGTTCATATATACTAGTTTGTCATTGAATCTATAAAACTTCACCAGTTAGTCAAAAGCACTTTCATTTTCAGGCTGTCACGATGATAGAAACCTATTTCAGTCCGACATACGTAGATGACTATCAAGCCATAAACAAAAAAGCGTGCGAATTAGATGTAGAATGTGGTGTAATTGATTCAATACAGCATGTAAGGTCGATAGAAGCAGAGCCCGGAGGTTCCAAAGATTACTTTTTAAAAGTGATTGTGTCCTATGATGGGTTTACTGTAGAATCATCTCCTACAGATGAAACATACAAAATAGGTTACGTTGAATATTTTCTATAATTCTACTTAAATATATACCAAATGTATTCCTTTATTTTAGATTCAACTTGTTATAATTATCCGATCTTCCAGAGAAGGAAACGTGTAGTATATGTAACTTAGTGGGGACATTGCCCATCTCCTATTGATCCAGATTCATGCTACTTTTCATGAGATTTTTAAAATGTATTTGAAAGTAGAGTATTACCAAATATAGGTCAGAATTAGCAAAAATAGTCTTTCCACAGTAGAAATATTGCAAAATCAGTCTTTAATCGCACATAACATGTAAATTATGACTTTACTCTTGAATAATTTTAATTTTCTTAAAATCTTAGTACATTCTTTTGAAGTTTAGTTTTAAAAAAACCCAAACATTTTGGCTCATCTGGAGGCATGCAGCTTTAAAATAAGTATGAAATTACTGTTAATATAACTGCTCGTCTCTTATAAGTCAGTGTTTGAATGGTCATGTACTAGTTTAATATTATGTAAGCTTATGACTTATTTTGTGTGTGATTACATTAATGATGCTTTTGTAAATGAATAAATTACTAAAACTATTGCACGTCCAAAAACATTCAAAAGGATTGCGGTACATTCATTTCTCATTATGAGTGAAAGAAGTAGTTATCAAACGAATGATATTTGATTGGACTGTAAACATTTTGAAATCAAATGATTGACAGGTCGGCTATTTGCTACCCCGCCCCTCGCTTTTTTGTTTATTACCGTTTTGAGACTCGCTTGATCACCAAAGGTCATAAATTACGTAACGTATTATGCAATCACACAATAGGAAGTCAGCTATTATTGTTTGCTGTGTTAATCAAAGCCCTGCAACCAATGAAGTATGCATTGTTTGATAATACGGCCCATTTTGTCATCAAGATCTCGTTGAATTTATTACACTGACCCCAAAATCAATAGGGGTCATCTTTTAGCCGCCTGGAAAAAATACCTCTATATAACTAACAAGCTTTTTTCTTATTTTGGCTGTGTGACGTAGATTTTTTACCCCATACGCAAACTTCAGTTTGAAATCATTAAAACAGCCTTTGTGACAAGAAAATTTAGAATATTTTGACTGAAAATATTAATTCTAGAGTGTTACCAATGTTTTATTCCATATTTGGATTCTGCTGATTAATTTTGACCCAACTTGACCCATATTTAAACTCTAGGCAACCTTTCGGACCAATTTCTAGGATATTTAGGCTTAAATTGTGACCTCTCAAAGGGTGTACGATTTCTTCATATTTGGGCTGTGCGACCTACTTTTTTAGCCCAGGTGACCAATATTCAAACTTAAAGAGGTATATAAAATATAGTGCACAGTAACGATTGCGGATGTTTATGTATAGATTTTGTAATTGTATAACTTATTTCAGGACATTTGTAGTTCCCTGAGTAGTATAGGCGCCACGCCTATACTACTCCCCTGATAAGTCTTGTTTAACATATATATTTTTAAATTGTAGAAGATGATCAAACACTTCTTACTTAAATAATAAAAAGAAAAAAAATCACAAAAATATTTAAGTAGCAGTCCCGTCAAATTGACACAAAATGCCAATAAAATTTGTAAAACAAAAATGATATAAAAATGTGCTCTTTCCAAGAAAAAAAATGACAACCTTATGAAAAATTACAAATATAAAGTTTGCATTTGAAAATTTTTATTTACATTTTGGAATTTTCTTTTTCGGAACAACTATCGTTTAACGATTGTTCTACACTTGATATTAATATCACATATAATAATTTAAGTTATCTATAGGTTTTCAACTTTTCTGGAAAAAAGCAAACCTATATACATTTATTAAAATAAAGTTGTCTGGACTGCTGCCAAATACGCACAAAGCTCAGACATGATTTGAACAAACCAGATAGTTGTTCACAAACGTAACTGACATTTCAGCCAAACAATTCTACAAAACAAAGGTAATGAATGGTCTTTATTTTGATAAAGTACTCATCTTGGACCAGGAATTATGTAAATTCTCAAAGGACTATCATTCAATCGAATCAATGCTAGAGTGATTGGTAGTATGTAAATTTTTCTTTAAACAAAATAAATAATTCAGTCTTTTTATAGATTTTTTGCATGCAAAACATTTTTCAATCAGCATTTTATTTTTTAAAATGAAACAGGACATTATTCCAGTCAAAATCCTTGATAAGCTGAAGTTCATATAAATTATCCTTCTGTAAAATACCTAACTTGTTAATTCAACGTCACGCTAAATGGTTTCTAAATTTAGCCTTTCGTGTATTCAATAAGGTCTTTTTTATTACGGTAGAATTTCTATGAGTCAAACTTCGATTAAATGATTTTTCTCGATGTGTCGAAGAAAAATGAAAGTCCCGGTTTGTTCCTTATATATTCCTTATAAAAACCTATATGTTGTAATGTGTTCGGGCTAGCTGTTAGTTTCTAATTAAATCAAATGATTGGTACAATCAAACTTTAATGATAAATAATTTTTCTTATGACTCTTTGCCAGTTGATTGAAACAAGGGATTTAGGGAATTACTCGTTCAAGTTAAACTTGTAAAACATGTATGTCCCATATCGGCAGCCAATTAGTCATGTGGATAGGTTACTGTGACTGACTTTTGACCTAGTGACCAAAAATCTACTTGTCATGACTAGTCATTAGGCCATTGTGACCGTGAAGGTTTTGTGCAGCAATTTTTGGACAGAGTTATTACAAATCTTACCAAATAATATATGCATAAATATTATGAATAATGTAGGCCTCGTTAATTTGTTATATTACATTAAACCTTGTAATGTGTATACCAAAAGCATTCTTAGCCTAATGAAAATTATCAGCCAAGACAACTTGAGTTGATGAGTTATGGGTCGGAAACAGTTTTTGCGTACAAGGTCAATGTATCTTTGAACTTTGATCCTTATATCATCAATAGGAGGGGTTATCCTCTGACCAAAACCAATGCACTTGTGAAATTTGAAGATAAAGGGCCCATGAGTTGATAAGATATTGATCAGAAACATATGCATAAATTTTATGAATAATGTAGGCCTCGTTAATTTGTTATATTACATTAGACCTTGTAATGTGTATACCGAAAGCATTTTTAGTGTAATGAAAATTATCAGCCAAGACAACTTGAGTTGATGAGTAATTGGTCGGAAACAATTTTTGCGCACAAGGTCAATGTAACTTTGATCCTTATATCAATAGGAAGGGTTATCTTCTGACCAAAACCAATGCACCTGTGAAATTTGAAGGTAAAGGGCCCATGATGTGATAAGATATTGATCAGAAACCGTTCTTTCTATAAGATCAATGTGATCTTGACCTTCTACACCAAAAAATCTATAAGTTTGAAGGTCAAGGGTCCATGGGTTATCGATTATTGATAAGAAACTGTCATCTACTTACCAAGACCAACCTTTTACCCATTGACGTCCAAATAAATAGGGGTCATCTACTTGCCAAGACCAATGCACCTACGAAATTTCAAGATTCACAGCTTATTGGTTGCAAATTTTTGATCATAAACTGTTTTTATCTACAAGATCAATGTGACCTCAACCTTTGACCCACTGTCCCTAAAATCAAAAGGGGCAATTTACATGCCAATACCAATCGTCTTTGTAGTTTGAGTGCCAAGAGCACATGGGTTGTCAAGTTATTGATCAGATACTTTTTTACCTTGACCTTGGACCCCTTGATCCCAAATCAATAAGGGTCACCGACTTGTCAAGACCAATGAACCTTAAAAGCTAGAGGGGAAAAATTCCATTGGTTATCAAGTTATTGATCGGAAACCGACGGACGGACCGACCGACCTACCAACCGACCATCAAGGTCAAATATTGAATTTAGCTTAGATTGTCAAGAGTTTGATATTCATTAACGAATTTGAGTAATACATTGTATTTTGAACAAAAGAACCCTCATAACAAAAACAACAACAACAGACAAAAAAAACATAACAACAACAAAAAACAAAGTATGTTGAATAATTCAAATATGACCTTGACCTCTATTTGACATTGACCGTCAATACCAAATTATCGCAAGTGGCTTAATGTCATAACGTTGTTTCATTTGGTTCATTTGCAGATTTATATACTTCGACAGAAGAACACATTTGACGAAACCGACAAGTTGAAATATTATGATATGACCTCGACTGCTTTTGACTTCAATTTCAAATTGAATTGACCTTAATCTTTAAGGTTAAATTATTGAAATTTGCATAAATTGTCACAACTTTGATTTATTACAGATTTCATTTATACTTGGAAAAAACACATAAGACAAAATCGACATGTTGAATTATTCTGATTGATCAACTTTTTTGAAATTTGCATCAATTGTTATAACTATGTTATTCATTTATGGATTTAATTCATTCTTGAACAGAAAAAAAACTTTTATGATAAAAATGACGTTGACCTTTGAATAACATTGACCTTCAGTATGAGATATGAATGTAAATAATATTTTGTACAAGAAAATTATGTTATTTTGGAATATTCTTGACTTCAACATTCTTCAGCATTCTTCATCTGACGTCCTTGACTTTAGTAAGAAGAAAAAAGTCAAGATTGAACCCCTTTAGGGGATGGCTCTTGCTTTATGTTGTATTTCAAATATACATAAACTGTTATGAAAATGACTTTTATTAGTTCAAGAGTATATAAACCTATATATCATAAAGTTTATTTTGTATGCATTTCTAATTAGAAATGGGATATATAGTTACAAAGCAGGTTCTATTTAAAGCATTTGGCTGTTACAGAGTGTTTCATGTGGACAATGAAAACGTTTTATTCCTGTATGTCATCTTTCAAACCAATAAGCACTTTAAACCGTCTTACTCGGTATTTAGGTACCTAATGAATTGTCCGCGGTATTGAAATAGATACTTTAAAGTCTTTGTATAATGTCGTTTCAGGAGCATCGAAACGAACAACTATAAGAAATGCAACGAATGGTCCTGCTGTTTTTGTCACAGAAACAACACCACTTGCAACTGAATTCATGTCAAATTACACACAAACGACGTCTATACATAAACATGACTCGCAAAATCAGAGTGACATGAAATATATTCCATTATTCATAGGGGGAGGAATCATTTTACTAATATTGTGCTTGACAGTGTTAATTTGTATTTATCTGTGCAGACGCCATTACCAATATTAATTTGGTCGAAATAAGGCTACATGTACAGACAGGTTATTAAGTTGTATAAAGTTAGTTTAAATAAAGTTAATTTGAATGTAAGAAATGTGAAAATATTGATACGATGACACTTGGAGTAGCTTCGATACTTTTGAATTTACAATTACTGGTCAACCATTGTCATGGATTGTTTATTTTCCAACTGTTTTTACCGTTTATTTATTAAGTAATGATTAGAAATCGCTTTAACCCTTTACCTCATATATACGCGAAACAACGCACTTTCGACCCCCCCCCCCCCCCTTTTTTAGGCCTCAAATAGTGAAAAAATGTCACACATGTTTTCGTTTGAGAAATGTTGCTAAAAAAATGAGCACTTTTTCGGCGCCGCCCCCCATGCAAAAGATACATCAGGGGGTTGCCAGAAGGGAGATATGCCCCCTTCTGTTAGGGGGGTTTGAAGGGGGGCTGAGTCCCCCTCATCGCCAATAAAATTTTGGACTTGTGAGAGGCTAAAAATGACCCCAAGTCGATCATAATGTAACGTGTAACCAACGCTGAAAAGCCTTTGACTCTATCTCAATCCCTTGATAAGTTGCAGCACTTTGAAATAAATTTTGATGGAAAAAATCGAGGCAAAATAGTGATTTTTGGCAATTTTGAGATGTCCCCTCGTTGCCATGGTAACAGGAAATTTAAGACTGAGCATGTCGTTACAAAGGCAATGGTCCAGTCAACATTTGTGCCAAGTTTGATTAGTATTGAAGCATTTTTCATAGTTTCATAGCAGTTTGAACTTGTAACAGGAGGCTTTTCTGTGAAAACGGCCATTTTTCACAATATGCTCATGGGGGAAAGGGTTAACTAAAAAAATATAAATGTTACAAAACAACAACTTTTCACCAAAATTAGGTATAAGACCACATGTAAACATGAAAAAACTAGTTTTTAGGTGATTCTAAAGTTTTTCATCATTTTTTGTTAACCCTTTACCTCATATATACGCGAAACAACGCACTTTCGACACCCCACCCCCCCTTTTTAGGCCTCAAATAGTGAAAAAATGTCCTATTTTGGCCCCAAACACATGTTTTCGTTTGAGAAATGTTGCTAAAAAAATGAGCACTTTTTCGGCGCCGCCCCCCATCCAAAATATACATCAGGGGGTTGCCAGAAGGGGGATATGCCCCCTTCTGTTAGGGGGATTTGAAGGGGGGCGGAGTCCCCCTCATCGCCAAGAAAATTTTGGACTTGTGAGAGGCTAAAAATGACCCCAGGTCGATCATAATGTAACGTGTAACCAACGCTGAAAAGCCTTTGACTCTATCTCAATCCCTTGAGAAGTTGCAGCACTTTGAAATACATTTTGATGGAAAAAATCGAGGCAAAATAGTGATTTTTGGCAATTTTGAGATGTCCCCTCGTTGCCATGGTAACAGGAAATTTAAGACTGAGCATGTCGTTACAAAGGCAATGGTCCAGTCAACATTTGTGCCAAGTTTGATTAGTATTGAAGCATTTTTCATAGTTTCATAGCAGTTTGAACTTGTAACAGGAGGCTTTTCAGTGAAAACGGCCATTTTTCACAATATGCTCATGGGGGAAAGGGTTAAGATACAGTGATTTATGTTTTTTTTTGCAAATTATAAAGTACGGAGAACTATATTTAGATTGAACGGAAAATCATGGATGACATGATAATTGCTCGGACAAACTTTATGTCATTGCTTTGATGTCATGGTGTGCACTCAAGAATTTTGATTTATACTATTATAAGTCATCCGCATATATCGTTATTGAAATTAGTAGAAAGAGGGCTGAATTAACATTAAATGATAAGGAAAACATGTTATGCGTTCATTCTAAAAATATGTGTCGTAAATTTTGTGTATAATACATTCCAGATTCAGAAAAATATCTTATGCGTTCATTATATAAATACGTGTCCAAAGACAGTCTATAATGCACTCAAGGTTCAGAAAAATATGTCAGGCGTTCATCGTGTAAATACGTGTCTTAAGTTTAGTCTATAAAACATTCCATATTCAGGAAAATATGGAAATCATAAGTCAATGGAAAGAATGCAGAAAAATTATGATAATATACTTAAAGCAAATACATCCTCTACTGCTAAAGAAAATGGAATGGTGAACGCATTTTAGATGATGACAAGAATTACATTTATAGGTTCCCCTTTAATTTTACAAAGGATTCCTATTTACAATGGTTGCAGTATAAAGTAAACCAAGGATACTGGCAACAAATTATTTATTAACATGAGAATTAAAGCGGTTAATATATGTTCGTTATGCAACAACTATATTGAAAATTCAAAAACAAAATATTTTTGGGATTGTCAATAAAGTTCTTCTTTCTTGGAATCTATAAAATCAAAATGTAAATATGTCAACACACAGTGAACTTAACCGATATTATTATAGGCAATGCACACAATGGGGGGAGTATACTCTTTAACGCTGCAAATTACAGAACTCAGTTCCAAGCGTTCCCAGGATTCAACTTTTTAAAGTTATGTCGCCCTTCTTTTGGGAACACAATCATATACTGTAAAACAAAAAACAGGGTTTTTTTTTATTGGGGCTTGATTCATTCCATACTACACCCACTGCCTTTTTGTTCTTTTTCTCTTAAACACCTATTAGGATTTATGGTCTATGGTGGCATATTTCTACAAATAGTTAAGTTAACAATATCATTATCGCGTTAACTATCTGACTAATTGTATCATAGTTTGGGGACCTTTCTGCTGACAATGTGTCAGAGTTAAATCTTTATCAAGTTTGCTCATATTAATTTGATTGGCCCCTTTTAGGTGCCACTAAAGCCAAAAATAGAAAAACCTTTGAACATCATTTCGTACTGAATAAATTGATAGATGATCACCAAACTTTGTAGCATTATTAGGTAGTCTTTTATCAAGTTTGCTCATATTAATTTGATTGGCTCAAATTTAATATCAGAAAATATTGACAATTGATAATTTCCAGCACTCAAAAGCAGTTGTTTCTTGTGAGCGACTATGGACCATCATGGCCCTCTTGTATAAATCCTGTTTATCAAATTAAAATCAAATCGATATAACACGATACATTTTTGCATTCAATGAGGTTGCTTTACTTAATTTGAATAAAAACATTCATTTTTACGTAATTTACGCACATATGTCTTAATGAAAAAAACATCATATTTGTGTGGATAAAATGTTTTGATAGTGTAAGGTTTTATCATAAAAATGTATTTGTATTAGTTTTCTGAATCTATATTGTTTTACTGGACATTATAATCACAGTAAAACCCAATATGATTTAATAAAACGCTTGCAGTTTAGATCAATTTAGTTGACAGTCCCCCGTGACAAAAATGTAGTCCGCATGTTACATGCAGCATAGATTGTTTTCATTTATTCATCCGTTATATTTGCTTTTTTCGGACATTTCGGTTTGCCGGTGAAATTGAGTGATCCACTTAAAATAATTACCCTCGGTCATTTTTCTAAATTAGAATTATTTTTTCTGGAATACGGGAGGAGGTAATGATCTGAAATTTTGCACAAAAGTTATTGGTCTAGACCTTCATCTAATGAGACTTTTATCTCGAAAAACAATCCCAGTTCCGTCATGTAAATAACCTCAAGGATTCAAATGAATAGACTATTTTTAATTCAATAGGGAAGTAAAAAGAAAAAAAAAACAACAACAACAACAAAAAAACAAACAAAAACAACAACAAAAAAACAAACAAAAAAAACCCCCAAAAAACAATGCCAGCATAGTTTTACTTAAAAACATTACCTGTACAGAAATATACATACATTTCGTTATAAACGTGGATCTATTAAAGCAGAGGCTGGAATTTAAATTTATATTCTTTATTTATGTTTATTCATGTTCACTTGTATATAAAATATTCTAAATACAATGCCTACTTTTGTATACAAGCTCAATGTGGTATTTTCAATAATTTGTGCAAATAAAAATAAAGATATAATTTATGGACTTAGAGGTGTAATAATCTATGGACTGAGAGGTGTTTGACAAACATCAATGTGTTACCTATCATTGACAAAGATCAAAAACATAAAGCACAAAATAGTTGTTAAAATGTTATTTTTATTACTAGTTATATGGTTAACATACAATTTTTGTTGGCAAATATATACATGGCTTACACATTATAGTTTTATATAAATATAAACAATGGAAAATTCATTTTCGCCATAAGCGACACATTATTGAAAAATGGCAGGCTCTGTTTTACCTCAAAGGTAAATGCATTATAGTAATCCTCCACTAATAGCGAATTAGTATAATTCAACTTTCATACAATCAATGCCAGCTCAATCATTTTCTGTCCATATTTGTTATGAGAATAACTAAGTGGTCATCAAAGCAAGGCCGACGAGACTGTATTGTTTTATAACGGTTTTACATAATTTAACTTTAAATTTGATTTTTAGCAGGGTTAGCCGCGACCTAATATCCCAAGTTGGATCGTCGATGAATGGTTATTGAATATTCTATTTTGTGTTACTGTTGAATTGCTAATCACTAAATGGTCGTTAGCCATGCCTGTTGTGTATGAACCACTGTGCTTTTTGCCTGAAGCTTATCGCATTGATTAGAAGAAAGGAACAAAAATATCGAAAATAAAAGATAAAAACAAAAAAACAACAAAAACAACAACAAACAACGAGCTCTCGACATTTAAGTCTATAAGGATCTCAATGGCAACTTTTCGGCCCTTTTCGTCAGTCTTCGGATAAGGACATTGAACACAATAGTATGAATACGCAGAACGCATACGGTATTTCGGTCTAGCCTACTATACGCTAAAAAACTAGAAATGTTAACAAATATTAATTTAATGTTTGTAGTGGTTGACAAGTTTATTTCCAATATATCAAGTTAATGCCGAATAAGTGAATTCATAGATACAAAAGCAAACAATACATTAATTGTATATCTATAATTATGGTTGTAGAAACCGAAAGTACAAAATGCCAACCTGATGACATTTAGTCGTATTTGTTTAAAGAAACCAAAGTAGTATCACAAGAAATGCTGAAAAGAAATGCATTCTGAAGAAAAATAGTATATCAGTGAGCATATTCAAATTAAAAATGATTGTCAGTCATATGTTCAATCATAATTGTACGGAAACAGACTTAATTTTCTTTTGGATGTCAATTATATGTACATTCGTTTTACATTATGCTTACATACCATGTGGTAGAACTACTTTTATTCCGTATTGTTTCCTAGGTTAGTATAGATAATATCAGAGGACGTTCCGACTGTAACGATCTAACACCAGCGGCCTGTGCAGACCGGAATATTTAGCACGAAGGTATCTGTTTACGGGTTTACGGCAGGAACGAGGCTCTGTCGAGTTTTCACTCAAAAGTTTGTATGTTTGTTTGGTTTTACGGCACACCAACACAGAAAAAATCATATGGCGTCGAAACAAGAAAGATGATCTTGGCTAACCTTGGTGTTACAATCTCAAACTTCAAAGCACCACAAGAGGATCAAAACCACCTTACTTGTTGGAACTAGGATTAGCATAGACTCCAGTTAACGATAAACAATTAAGAAAACCCGACTCATTTAGCGTCTTTCAAAAATTGTCATTAATTTCATGCTTGTTCAGTAAAATATGAGTAGTTAATTTGGGAAAATATATAATTCTTCTTTTTTACTGATAAAAGGCCCATTGAGGCTAAAATGCTATCATTTTCATTTCCCATCTTACCTGTTTATTATTGGGATCTTATTACAGCTTTTAAAACATGATTCATTGTTCATACAGACGAACTATCTTTTTCTTGTTTTGGTATAATTATAGAGAGTTAGTATTTTGTATTGAAGTCAAAATACTACATTGTTTACATTTTGCTATCTCTAAAACACATAACTGCGTTTTAAACGCTACTTTCTGCAGTTGTTTCACATCATCAAAATATTATTAATAAACACACATCTGACCTTTCTAAGGAATTAAAAAATATATTGATTTCTGAGGCATATTGTGCCTCTTACTACTAAAGAAAAGATGACTAGATGTCACACACGCGGTCGTGTTAAAGTTAATAATTATCTAACTATTATTGCAATGGTCAGACATGTCGTCACTTAAAGAATCGGTACCGTTATCAACTGAATCTTGCTGTACTTGTTTTTCTTTAACTAATTGTCCAGGTACAGCACTCGCCAAGTCTTCCTCATTAAAAACCGTTTCATTTTCCCCATCCAAATGTTGACCACACGATTCTGTGCATTGAATACTACGTTCATTAACAAATTCAACTAGATTTGTATCACCTGTTGCAACCACACATCGTTTTGATATATGTCTGATTATAAAAATAGATGCAAAGAAAGCAACATTTGCAAGGATTGCAACTAAGGAGCTCCCAATCCTTTCATAACCACTCCCCTCTCTAACTTCTATTGGTGATAAATCACTTTGCTTATAATCAGAAGGTTTAGAGATAAATTTATAGTTTGACGTTTCATCTTTTGAAAGTATATGCATTGCACCAGAGAAATTTGAAAACGTTCATGTAAACACATGATGTATTTCTTTCCTGTAATCTGTAAATGTGATTCAGAGACATTGATCTTACGTAAAAACGGCAGTCTTGAACCAAAATTTTCTTTTACTTCTTTTTCAGTGATCGAAAACCATAGCAAAGAAATGAGACTGAGATGTATAAAGGCACTTTTAAATCTTCACTGACATCATTCTCTGTTCCTTTTGATGAAATTAGAACAAAAGTTGTACGTTCTCAAACATCCATAATCCTTGTCCATAAAAACGAATGTGCAGGCTAGAGTTAAAGCTAAATGATACATGTAGTGTTTGATTGATTAAATGTCTACCTGTTATTAAATTATTTGTAAATTCTATTATGTCAATATATTTTCTTTTACCAAAATCTCCAGATACAGATATTGCTACAAAAAACTGGTGTTGCAAAGATAAAGTCTCGTCCTTCCATATAGAAAATTCTTTAAGTTCACTGCCTAATGTTTCACTGAATAAATGACCAAGAGAACTTGGTAATATACTCCGTGTAGTTTTGCAAACATCGGTTCACATTCTCCATTGGCTATGGTAAAGTATAAAGGACAAAGTACTCGTTGACATATACCCTAAAAAGATATTATAGATATAAATAGATACCTAGATTATCTATTGCAATATCTGACAATTTGTATGATTAAACTAAAGCTTTATACGGACTTGCATCACAACCATGAATAATAAGTAACTGTAAAAATAGTCATTGGCTTTCAACGGGATTTCACTTTAAAATGACTGTACTCTCAAATCATCATATCGATATTTTTATATAATTACATTTTTGTTGTTAAATAATAAGTCAGTATGACAAGCTTAAAAAGGTTTTATGTAACAGACGTTGAACATTGCTTCATTATTATAGAATAACGGCAGATTTTGCTCTACGACCAGGAAACAATTACCGAATTTGAAATCAATCGAGCTGTTCTTTGTCATAGTTTTGAGTTATCTACTAATAAGGATGTTATCAAAGAACAGAATCTCACTTTTAAGGATGAATTCTCAAAAAAGATAGGATGTAACAACCCCCTTATACATGTGTTATACAATTTATTGTCTTTTATCATTTAAAGGTGAAGAGACATTCTTCATCTTCCTTTGCTTATATAAAAAACAAAAACCTGGACTTGACACTGTCTAGTTAAGTCATTTAAAAGGAAAGTTTTCTTTAAAAAATATCATTATTTTCGAAGGGCCTTCAAATTGTTTCAAAATATCAAATAAGCCCATGCTTTATTTACACTAATATCCATTTATAAATTTGCATTGTTGTTAGCACAAAAATCCCGAGCTTAGCTCAGATAACTTCTTTGGGCGATACTATGAGCTCCATTATAAGATGTCATATACAGTATAACATACTACATAATTTTTTTTATACAATTGATGAAAACTGTAATGTTGAATATGAGCAGCAAAACATAAATCATTTAATATCTTTTTAATATCATAAGCGAATCCTTTTTAACAGCGAACTTCCCCGTCTATGTTCGGAAAATATCGATTAATGATTCCATGTTTATCACGTTTAGATGATGTACCACTGGAAGTTGATAACTTTTGATTTCTATTCAAAAGGGATGTAAATTGAATAAAAAGTGGTTCAAGTTCTTTATAATTATACAGTACACTTTTCTCTGATGAATAACTCATTACATAGAATGCATGCGTAATTCTTGTATAATCTTCTTTCAGTATTACATTAATAGGCCAGAAATATTTATTACATATTGTTTGAAGGATACTGTTGAAGTTTTCTCACTGCATGTATCGATGATTGTACTATACTTGCACATTTGGGGTGCAACAGTTAAATTAGTATTTGTTCCTTCATACTTATATACTATGTTACATTTCATAGATGAATTGAAGAGTGCAGTCTCTACGAATTCAAATATGTAATCGGCGGAAATAGACTACAGAGTAAAATAACGAAATTTACACATAAGTGAAACATGCCAAAATAATGAGAATACATCTTTTTGCAGGTTACACTCTCCGCAATATTGATTTTATATGTTTGTCCTTGAGCTTTGTGTAACGGGCTCATGCTCAAATATGTCGAAGAGATTGTTGTATTGTTTTTTTTTTCATTTCACACCTCTGTTTTACTTCAGTATTGTTAAAATCGGATCGGCATGATGCCACCATCATGTAGCCTTGGTCGTGATTTGAACCATGTTGCTTACATCGACTATAACAGGTTTCTCACTTTCCTTTGAAAATAGATCTTCTCCAGTTAGATAATCTGGGCAAAACGAACCTTCTTGAACACACTTGTCTTTACAAGAACATATTTTACAGCAAGGCGGTGAGTAATTATTCGTGATTACGAATTAAATGTATGACATAAAGCAATATATGGACAAACTTTACTTTGCTATGCTATCAAAATAGACACAAGATATGTATTGTTGAAATTTGATAAAGATTCATTAGTGAATATGCTGTTAAATCCTTCCACTATTGAAATACACATTAAATATATGACTATATGCATATGTAATTATTCCAATTTGTTCGACTCAAAGTTTTAAGAATAAATAGGTGGTAGATGTACTTATTCATATACCAATGTCAATAACTATGGCTCCTTGGAATGATACATTTGTTTGTATGATAAATAATTAGAAGTCAACCTTCTTTTTCTTTGCAGTTATTCGTTATCATATTATCCTCTTTAAACAGCATTAAGCTGAGGTTAAAAATATAAGGAAATTAAACTATTTGTTCATTGGTACTAGTGAGTTCTCCTATAAATATATCTAATGAGAATAATATGATATGCTTTTCTTTCATTAATGACGACAGCTGTCAGTTATCAAGAAATAAGATATTTCACTTGTCAAACTTATTCGTTCATGATGTCATTAACCAGTATCATTTTAAGATGAATTCATTAAGACCTTCAAAGTATCGAGTTCATTTCAGATACAATACAATACAATAAGTGGCTGCTCCTAAGAAGCAGTGTAAGATGGGTTTTTTTTATCAATCTTAACCAGGTAATGTTCTATTGTCATCTAAAATTGAAGGCAAGCCATAAACAAAATATTGTTTTTTTTTCTTTTCATAATAAAAACATATATTCCGTGTCTCAGAGCATTATACTGACGAAACTCTACGTCTCGGACCATTATACTCACAAAAATTCGCGTTTCTTAACTCATACTCAAGAAGCCAAGAAGCTCTGTGTTTCGGAGCATGATATGCTTGAAGCGTCACATGTCTGAAAATTATACCCTCGAAATCCCGCTTGCAATAAAGCTTAAATTGATTCATAATTCGAAAATAATTTCGCAATGTAAAATACATGTACTTTTACATGTTTATGAAATGGGATTGGGGAATAAGTTACAACAAGAAGTCATTCTAAGATTAGCCAGACATTGGTGTCCTTTCAGACTAAATCATTTTCTTTCAAAAAATATGATTTCAGCTACTGCTTAACAGTCGAATGATAATTTGTTACATTGGTATTTTTCTTTAATATCACTCAGTTTACTGCATTTATTTTCTGAGGGAATAAGATCTTTATATTGCGTTTAAATGCTGTAAATAGGACACTATGTTTAAGATTTTTATCATTGTTGATCTTTACTTTCATATTTTACAATTTATCTAATGGCCAAGCAGTTATTACTTTGCTTTTTGGCCATCCAATGAATAAAAATCATTGAATGTTTTCATTATAGATTAAAAATGGATTGTTTCTCTTCCTTTTTTTAAAGTTTGATTGGGATAATAGGTATTGCACCTTTCATTATATCTCATGACCAGAGACAACCAATCATAAGTTGATCTAGTCATTCAAATTTCAACACTTTACAACACTAACAGTTAATCGGTAGGAAAGATAATTTATTTATTTCTAGTACAAAAGAAAACCAGAAAATGTAATTCATCTGTGGCTGGTCTGGCTGAAAACTGTTCCATCAGCATAGTGGCTTTCAATCCATACTGAAACACCTTTAGATAAACGGAGAATAACTGTGCCACCACCTTGAACATCTTTACCTGTATTAAATTCAGATGGCCTTGCAACACCAGATGTTTTCAAGGAACCATCGGCCATCAAGTCGAACTGGACATTCGCATTAGACGAACTGACATAAAAAGTGAATACATAGGTTCCAGTCACTGGTACGGTGAAGACTCATTTATTATAACCTGGTCGAATCTGACAGTTTGGCGTATTCCCAAATGCTCTACTAAATGAGAAATGTAAGCAGAAAACGATACATGTGCACCAATTGCCGTTCTTTTATAATGACCTGAAAATATAAATAAAACAACATTTAACCGAAAAAGAAAATGTGAACATATAACGTTTTATAATCCCACGTTTTACTAATTTTACCTCAACTTAAACATAAAGCAGACAGAACTCTATTTTCATCTTCTTAATGTGTATGATATCTTTAATGAAATTTTAGAATATTTTATCATATTAACAAGGCACTATACCATTATGTTTTACTTCGTGCTTTTTTGTCTTTTCTTTTACGATTAAATGTTCTGGAAATGCACTGTAATCGCTTGTTTTGCTGTAAAAGTTGTTTGTATTATCCGTTTTCAAAGCAATAATCCTTGCATAAGCATTCTTTGTGTCATTGTCAACCTTTTTTAACCACTTATTTTGAATTTTTTCGCGGGCTTCTAGTTCTGATATTTTCTTCGACTGATGTAATACTAGCGTTTCTAGATCAGACACTCTTTCGTCAAACCCGGCTAAAGCCTGGTCATTCCGCTTCATTTCTGTATTAAGTTCAGATATTTTTCTGTCCTGATGTTTGATCAAATCCAACAACTTCTGTATATCATCCTTGGTGGCATATTCAGAAGGAAGTCCATTATTCCCATCACTAACTTTTTCATGTGAATCAACTATAGGAACTAAGAATATCGTAAAGAAAATCAGTAGTATAAATTTTAGTATAGCCATGGTCATGCTAGAAGCACTCAACTATCAAATGATGAGTGAATTTGTCTTCTTATCTTTTAACATGTGTCTTGTTATAAGGCATTAAGTATGTAATTATCTAAATAAGGCCATTTTTTTTTTATCTTTTGATTTACTGATTTGTTTCCAAAAAAGGTAGGGTCGGACGAGAAGAAAAAAGTTTATAATTAATCTTAATATCTGGAAGATGAGATACTTTGTAAGTATGGAAAATGAGATACTTTGTAAGTATCTCTTCTCTTGTGTTTAGTCCATTCCGATTCTTATAAATGTGATGCATACATAGTACTTATCAGAGAAATGAAATGACCGGTTGTCTAAATTCCACAGAGCTTATAAAATACACAAAACATCGTTCACATGTGTGAAAACAAAATAACATTCACAAATTAATAAAATATCATGTTGCCATTTTATTAAACCACACACATGAAAACTACACACGAGATGACCTCGCCGACTCTTCAAAAGAATCGGTCAATCTTTGATGTTCACACACATGTAATCCCAGTTGTTTTATCCGTATCATCAAATGTGCCGAAACTCAACTGACTTGCACTCACTTATTTTTAGATCAGAAGTGTAAAAACTGTCAAGAAAAGATTACACATGTTAAATTACACAGACACTTAGGTTGTGAATCTCAAAACGCTTTTACAATCCAAATAAAATGTATATTTGACAATTCCAGCACATGTACTGATCATATATATGAAAAACTTAATATAAGCCTTTTTAATAAAAAAAAAATATTTCATGTTTATAATAAAACACAAGATAAAAATGTGCGCCGAAAAAAATCCGTACACCTACCGTTTACAAATACACCAAGCTTTGTCGTATTCAAATGCGCCGCGCTTTGAAGATGAGAACCAGTCGGCTATAGTCACGCAGCGCATTTTAATACGGCAAAGCCGGGGAGCCAATTATGAAATTGTTAAACAATTTTGTTAATGGAGTAAAACGGCGATAATCTTGATGTTTATTATGCATGTTGCGATGTTGATATTGATGCGGAAGCTTAAAATTGATCATCATCGTAGAGAAAAATATCTTCTGTGACGATTGACAAAAGGATTATGTGAAAATATTGGAAATTGAATAAAATACATAGTGATTTTGTTGATAGGTCTGCGGATTTTTTTTCCTGAAACGCCAAAATAAACACAAACACGCGCGCGCGCAGGCACGCACGCGCACACGCACGTACGCACACACACATACTTACACTATGGAACGCTATAACTGCTTTCTATACACACACTTCTTAAGTGGTGTTTTCCTTTTTGTTTTTTTCACTTATGATGTCATTTTGACTACTGGTGCTGTAGTTTAGTAAATTGTGTTATTGTTTGATAAACGATGATATGGTTTAGTTTATAGATGTTGTTGTGGTTTCGATATATGGTGATGTTTCCATTGTTTTGATAGAAGGTGTTATGGTTTTGTTCTATGGTGCCGTTGTTTTGATAAATGGTGATGTCGTTTTGATAGATGGTGCTGTGGTTTTGACAGAACAATACTGTTTCTATCGGACTTGTACGCAGCTGCAAAACCTATATCAGAATCGGCTAGCGCCTCGGCTGTATACTTGCACAATAAAATACAGAAATGTACACAACAATTTAAAATAACCTCATACTTATGTGATAATATGCTTTTAGTTCGTTTCCTGTTGACGTTAAGAAATCATCTCGTGTGATGATATTGATAAATGCAAATAAATCCGATGTGTTACCCTGAGTCGATTTTATTAAACAACACATTTTTGTTATTGGGAAATGCTGGTAATTAAGGCACATTATGCCTCAGAAACGAATATTTTTTTTTTCTCTCTTAAGTGCAAACACCAGTTTTATCATGGTTTTAGAGAACGCCATATCTTATCACATAAATATAATAGCACTTAAGTTTAATGTACTTGTCTTAACGGTATTAGAATGTAAAGAAATGAGTATTTTTACTTCCATACATGTACAAAATACTAAATCGCTATAACTGTACACATTGCCACAAATGCAACATAAGCAAAATATAGCTGAGTTAATTGGTCAATTAGTTAATTTTTGAAAACTTCAAGAATGCACCAATAATAAATGCTGTTGACAAATGCAAATTTAAAAGCATTCATGAGGCATAACGGATCTTTAGACACAACCATTTTTTTT
>NW_026863306.1:0-85157 GCF_026571515.1 Ruditapes philippinarum | reverse complement strand
TCATCAAAACAAACAATTATCCTCTATATCTCGCTATTAATAACATAAAAAACGTGTTTGATTCTAGGGCTAAATACGTGTAATATGTCTCTTTACACGTGTAACATAATGGACGAGTAACCTAAATCATCTGTTTACACTGTTCATTATAAACCTTTATCAATAATATGTAATCACATAGCTTTATTCATATATTTATATGGAAGAGTATAAGAATCTTACACTCGCTGCCGGTACAGACCGGAATATCTAGCACAGGGGTAACTGTTTACGGCGGTAACGAGGCTCTGTCGAGTTTCCGCTAAACAGTTACCCGAGAGCTAGATATTCCCGTCTGCACTGACAGCCGGTGTTTGATTCTTTTTCTTGCATATTATTTTCAGAATAGAAATCACGAAAACGGATATTCTTATAACGCACTTTTTTCTTTTAGTAGCGTATGATTTTACAACTTCATTCATAACGGTTAAGTCACGTCATCCTTAGAACGCAATTCATTCATAAAAGGCTCGCATCAATGACGTCATTTAAAACACGCGACTTGCCTTACATGGGGGATGTAAGATAGAGTTTTCTAGCACCGGTGTAAACGGTAGATAATTCTGTCTGATATGCAAGAAAACCTTTGATGTCATACACATGAAATCTTTATCAGGAATTTACTTAACCGTATGTTAATCCAGCAAGTTCACTTTTTGCGAGATTTTTCGAGACCATGTTAATTTACTGATATGCACGCAACCAAGTTATCTTTGTTATGGTAATCAAAATATGTAAAAAAAGAAGTTGCAGAAATGTAAAAGAAAAGCAAAAAGAGATTAGGAAGATGTAAATTATTGTCATTACATATCATGCCTCAGAAATGAATGAATATTTTCCTCTTAAGAAAGATCAAATATTAGTTATATGAAATTAGGTGCTACCTATGGCGCGGAAAGCTCTTATGAATTATGATTTTAGCAGTAAGCATTTTGTACTATAAACAAAACGAATAAATTGGTGGTGTTCAACCTATCATCGGACCGCGTGGAATATTCCGAAAATCTCCAAACGTTAAAGGGGGACCTCTGCGCATGCGTCGGCGTCTGGAAAATCCCGTCCGCCATTTTTTGTTAATCTCTAATCACAGTTATTTTTAATGTGCTAATTTATCAAAAAGGATATGTTAAAGTAACTTTTTATATTCATAATCGTTACTAAAATTCTTGTTAATGAAATGCAGGTTTATTTTCTAATTTTGCACATTATTCTTTCACCGGAAGTTTACTTAGCATGCGTCTGCTAGCAATAGTCTGAATTATGTAGACGCTCATTAAAAGCGCTCAGATATCTTTATTTAGCTCAAAAGGATTTCAAAATGGCGGTGCCCAGTTAACTTAGGATTTTTTCACAGCTCATTAGGTATAATTGTAATTGACAATTGAGTAACTTGTTTAAAACTATAAAAGAATACCAAAAAATGATATAATTGTGAGAAATAAAATTAAAACATTTCTGGGTCATAATTGTCCTTTAAGTGATAAAAATGTAACACATTTAAAGTGACATCACTCAATAAAATGTAGGGCAGTCTTTGCATATTTTAGGAAGATTTATGTTTTATCCGAAACATTTTCCAATATAAACTGTTTGTCAATCATCATTATAGCAGTCAATCTTTTAAAATATTTAATCAATTCAGATCAACTTGGAAATAATAAATGAGCAGAATTATACTAAAGCAGATTTAAAGGAAAATCTGCATCAGATATTGCAACACAGTGCAAATAATCATTAAAGTCAACTTCAGGAGGATTGAAATAAATGTGCAGCCCGCCACGTAATGATATATATCTTCAAAGAAACATGCAAACGGAAAGTAAGATATATATATCTCGATTGACTGACAGTAAAACAAAGTTTATAGTAATTTTTTAAATACTGCAAACCCATTTACCTTTTTAACATGCAAATTGTTAATGTTTGAAATTAGAAGCGATGTCAACCACGTAATGGAACTCTGAAAGAAACCAATTTCTTTATGCGATATACCTATGATGTTACATTCATAAATACGTACAAAAAACTTAAACTGGTTACAATTTGAAATTAATTTCAAGTGTCTATATTCATTTGTAAAATGCGCATTTCAACCTTTTGTGCCTGGACTGTTCCATACGCATGTACATGTACTTATCATTAATAAGGAAAATGCACTGGTATGGCTTGCCTAAAGCGGCTGCTTTAGACATGAAGACATGGCTGCGTTATTTTTTATTTTTATAATGTTTTCAAATACAGTACTGTTCCTTTTAAATGTGTCTCACTTACATAATGCTTTTTTTAAATCAATGTCTGTCTATTCTTCATTCAACCTAGTCTGCCTAAAGACAGTTCGACCACACTGAAATGTTTGCTCGGCGCTTGAATCAAGCACGTGTCCGGGATACTTTAGCGTTCGTGTCGATCCGCATCTGTTGCAACATCTTTTCCAGGCAATCAGGTTCTGTTCTTTGTACGTGATGGTAACTGAAGAGACGACAACAACAGTATAAATGTATCTTTATTGCAAGGACCACAACCCTCTCGCGTTAGTCAGGACAGACCAAACCAATCATCCCTGGTAAATAGGATGACATGACCTTGACCTTTCGTGCGCCTTTTCCACAACATGCACGCCTCAAGGGGCGTTTAAAGAAGAAAATTTAGTGGTAATTGCTTACACTTATGTGAAAAAAAGATGGGGGGGGGGTGAATTATCCTGGATACGAATGGTTCTCCTTGAGCATGACAAAGAAAGCCACCCAGAACTAGTGTAACAAATTCGTTTGCCTGTCAAATTATACCTTACATATACAATTTTATACACAATACGTTTTAAGTACATACTAATTTATTATAGTGGACACATATTTTTTGCTCTAATAAATAATTTAGTTTTAATGTACTATCGCATCGGAGGATCATCTTGTCGCTGTGTTTGTTTTAGGTCGCTGATGCGAAGAAGCGATGTTACCAAAAGAACACCTTACCTAATTTACAATAAGTGCGATTCGCGCATAAAAGAGCAGCTAAAAATAATTTGTATAAAATGACAATCAAGGTTGAGCAACGCACGCTTTAATTTTGATCGAAGATAATTATTAACACTTAGAAATCAATAATCCCGGGGGCTATTTTGCATGTTATTTTCTTCACCAATTGAATAGCTTAATTCAATATGCGCAAAATAAATTTAAACCGGTTCTTTGTGTGGATTGTTCTTTGCAAACAATACCTTTGTTGTGAAAACAATGTGATAAAAACACTAAAAACAAGTAACTAACTGCGTCGCAAATTCACGCAAATGTCTACGGTTACAACTACGACTATTACGACTTTATGACTGCGAGCACGATTATAACGATAACGACCACGAATACGCCAGTTAATGCCAGCCGTCAGTCGAGCTTATAACCCTCAATCGACGAACTTATTAACCTTATCTACATACTCATATAACATAACTATAAGAACCAAGACTCCTTTAATTAAATTTCACGCGTCAAGTTATGTTATATTTTAATTTACTTCCTTTCTAAGAAAGTAGAATCTGCATATTTTGTTGCAATACGAGACATAAATTACACTATTTGGTAAAACTACTTGATACAATGCAAAAATCTTAATTTTACCTTTTCTTTATATGTTTGCATTTACGATATAATGGGTTTAAAATGAATGTCAATAAAATTCAATACAATTGTTATACGCCTATTGAAGCTATATTGTTTCTGCTTTTTTTAATGAACGAGGGTTGTAGCAAAAGTAAAGGGAAACCCGTTGTAACTTTGCTTAAATTAAAGTCACATTGCTAATAAAAGTGTAATTTTGTGTAATATTATTCCAAATTTTTCGTAGGAATACATGAAATATTTAAAGATCTACACATAAAGTACGCACATCACTGATTGATGCTCGACACACAAAAACTGTTATCTTACGTCATAAAATTTTATGACGCCGTCTGCAGCGCGACGGCTTTGTAAAATGTGTTAATATAAAGTTATTACCAAATATAAACAAGTTATACTTGTTGCCGCCATCAACTCATCCCCTCTGCGAAAATGAGTGCCCGTCAAACGGGACTTCACACTGGAAACAAATTGAAAATCATAGGGGCGGGGTCGCGACAGTAGGGCGGAACACCAAGACAACAATCTCCAACTGAATGGAACTCGGCGTACGAGTACGGGCGTTGTCTTGGTGCTGATGTCCGACAACTCAACACCAGACTGCTTCTTCCGGAGAACGTAAACAAGATCTGGTCGCTACAGCTGAACAAAATATCACATTTTATCGAACTGCTCTATTTTTATTTCCTTGAGCTACTGTTACGATATCGTTATATAACTATTTTATCATACGCTAAATTTTGTAAGCTAAAAAATAAATCAATATAAAGAAATTACTTTTGAATAGTAATTAGTGTTGAAAGTACGACCTTCGGGGACCCGGGGAATCATTATAACCCTGTGTTTGCATAAGGAAGGCACACTTACCAGCGGATCGTGTCACTCTGGCCTTCTTCGGTGGTGATTTGTGGTGTTTTCCAAATGTACGAGACGGCTTTTGTACCTGCGTGAAAATGTCAGAACCAAGTTTCATCCTTGGTGACTATCCTGCATTTTGTATCTCAAAGGTCCAGAAATGTCGATGATGTGTAAATGGCGCTTGCTCTTTCTGATTGTGGGTGAGAAGTCTTGGTACCCATTTGGTGCTCATCTTGCTCATGTTCAGATCATTCAGAATCAGAACAATTGTATCTTTAGATGTACCCGGTGTTGAGGCGTAGCTGTAATTTTCGGTCTGTTTCAATTTGTTCTCTAATCTTCTTTACGCGTGACAGTCTCAAACTGGAACGGCGACCGTCTCTCTGTTCGTCTTCTATGGAATGACGACCTTCCCCGAAGCCTGCATGCCATCTTAACACTTATTAACGGCAACATTTATATTTGCCGGCATCCTGATCCAAGTTATAGATCTGTGTTAGTGTTTATTCTAAAAAGCATAGCAGAATTGAAATAACGGCCCATAGTTTGACCTCGTCGGTTGACCTGATGACGATTTTCCCTCCGTAGACAGTGTCGTATTAAATAGCGCTGTTTCTCAGCTACATATAATGTTATAGAGTCCTAACAAACAGGAAATTTCGCGCGCCAAAAAGCGCCGTTATTACGTCTCTTTAAGGCTTGAATGAGTGAAACTTTCTCTTGGCATCATATAATAATTCGTTACCATGGAAACGCTTTGATTTTAAGAAGGAAAACGAAAAATTTGATGTACATCGTTTTAAATGATAGTATACATTTTAAACTAGATTAAAAGCAGAAATAATGATACGAGCTACTTGAAATAAAGCAGTAATGACAAAAGTCGATTTACTTTTGCGAAAACCCTCGTATATGCCTTATCAAACTTTCTAAACTATATTCAAGCAAAATATTGACACGAGCTACTATAGATAAAACAGTTATGACAAAAGTCGATTTACATTTTCGACAACCCTCTTAAATGCCTTATCAAATATTGTCAATGTTCTTTATATTTACATTCTTGTAAACTTTATTGAAAAAAAATCCACTTTATCTCCGAAAATATGGAGTACTTTGTGAACTTTGCAAAAACATATATTTAGGTCTTTTTGTTTGTTCAATGAACATGTGCGTCAACCGAAATAGAAATCTATGACATTGCGCTACTACTGTGACGGTGCCTGCGGCCTTGTGACAATTGTAAGCTGAGAGACAGTAGCAGAATCGGAGTACTGCAAGTAATCGTTGATATAGATGGTGTGGAATGGATACAACCAAGACAACTTACTTATGTGCTGATGTCAAGGTTGTGAACGTAAATTTCAAATATCCGGTCATTGCTTGCAAAGGTGCATTCCCGACGTAACAGATCTCCGTGTGTCGGGTTTTCCAATTCTCTATCCAATCAAGTCTATCATCTTCTATCTAACTCAATGATACATTCTAATTATCCATTTGCCGATGAAAACTTTGACGTCTCTCGTCGAACATAGCCATTTCATACTTCGTTCAATAACTAAAGTGATCAAGTGGAGAGCAGCCAGTTGCTGGACCTTTTATGGTAGACAACATAGGAATTATTGTTTATTCAGTTTTTGGCAATAATTACTTCAACAAAAAAAACAACATTAAGATTAATAACTTCTTAAGCGCGTATGATCTGAAGAAACAATAATGTTTTCTAAGTATTATCTCATTTGATTTCTTTTATCCAGATATTGTAAATATCTATCATGCTGTAAACTTTTAAATAGTCTGTATTGTTGTTCTGCTATTGAATCAGGCAACATTTGAACTGTTGGCTAGCTTGTCGTATTATTTTACAATTTAAACAGTTATATATTTTCAAAACTTGACATTTCATTTTCCAAGCAACACGACCAATTGGCGTAGATTTGTATGTCTAAGTGGAATAACCTTTCTTGCATATCAGACTGGCGTTTCCGTTAGTTTTACCCATGCCGGAAATTTCATCTGGCATGGGGGGTTCCAGATGAGTCGCGTGCTGTACAATGGCACGATAAAGATGACGTCATTTTACCGTTATGAATTCATACGCTGTTGAATGAAAGTAGTTACAGTTGTAATGATATAAATTTTCATTGAAAATAAAGATAAAGAATTTAAAATATAATGGAATATGGTAGAATATGCAAGAAAAAATATCTGACATATGTTTGCGGTTCGGATCGGAATATCCGTCCCTCGGTCACCCGCCCATGGGCGGGTCACCTCGGGACGGATATTCCGATCCGAACCGCAAAATATGACAGATATTATTATTACATATCAATTTATAAAAAAATGTTATATTTTTATTTACTTCATTTGTAAAATGTTAGTTATTTCCGGATATAACTTAAAAATTAACTAGACAATTTAACAAAGGCTGAATTGCCCATTATCTTATGGTATAAGTAAGCTAGATATGAAAATATATTACAATGCTATAGACAGTTAACCGGGTCTTAGGGTAGAGTGTAATTAGCAAATTACTGGTTTATAATAAATGCCAAAAATAAATGTGAATAACAATAGCCGTTTGTAACTTAAATGACAAGTAGTTGCGCGCAGATTTAATCTTGTAAACTGCTGAATGGTAAAGCTTGTCAAATAGTGTGCGCTGTTTCATTGTATTAAGAGGAATATTAAAACAATTAAAGGATAAATATATTTCAAAGCAATAGAGAATATGGTAAACATTTGCAAAATAACGGTTTTCCTCAGTTTGTTCGTTTCTTCATCAAGCATACGCGTAAAACGAAGGGAAGGAGATCAAGCGCCCCCTGGACAATGCGCCACATACAGATGGGGTGGTATAAGCGGTCTTCACTGGTATGCATGTTGTAACAATTGTAACCAACGAGACAGTACCTGCGACGGTGTAACATATCAAAGTGCTTCAAGCACGGCGTATTGTGCAAAATGTGGAATAGATACAAAAAAAGGTGATGGAACGTCTCATGCAACTTACTCCTGTGGCGGATGTCAAGGTCAAGAACGTACACGCAAGAAATGTCTGTCAAATATCCGGTCGGTGTTCCAAATTCCTGGTCTGTGTTGGGCATTTGCCAAGTGTTTTAAAAGTAAATGCGAATTGGTAGCACAGCCCGAGACATGTTTCAATTTAGTATGCGACGCTGGAGAAACTGTTGTCAATTGTCCAACTGACTGCTGTGGAAGTAAAAATGAAAAATGTGATTGGAGTAAATCAACAACGTGTGTCCCACAATGCTGTAATGAGCATACGTGCTGTGATACAAGTGGGAGTGATGTACCTCTTTCTTTTGGGATACATTGTTTTTTCATTTTCAACATATTAATCTCTGTAATCAATAAGATTTGAAAAAATTAAGACTGAAATTACATTTGCATCATAACACTTTGACTTGTGCGTTATTAAAAATACTGGACAACTAAAGTTTGAAAATTGTGTGTGTGAGTTTTTTTTTTTTTTTTTTTTAAATACATGGAATTGTATAATTATGCAATTAATGTGTGATATATATCTTGATGATTTTCCCGTCTACCACGCCCACTTTCCTAGTTCCCCGGTCCGTTTCCCTGTGCCCTTGTCAATGTTTATATTTGATTGCCAACTTACTTTTTTTTAGTGTTTTTGATTCTTGATTGTTCCAGTTTTCCCTTAAATATCAATTTATCCTTATTCCATCCCCAAGTTTTGTTTAGTGCCATAATAGGTTTCGTCATGGTGGTTCTACGTTGCTGGCTTTTTTGTGGGGACTATGTTCATTAAATGCCGGCCTACCTTTTTCATCTTTGATCTCATATTGAAAATCCCTCAGTCTTTGTGGTTTTAGTTACCTTATACATTGTATAATCAAAATCTCTTTAAACGTTAAAGGTTAAAAACATGGCATTACTTTTCTTTAAAATAGACAATAAACCACTAAGATATGTATTTCTATCAATCAAGTCTTAACGTGGATTTTGTGGGAAAGAAACAAAACAAGGCAATTAACTTACTTTTTCGAGTCAAAACGGCCCTTTGTCAATCGTCTCGTATTCATCTCTTCACTTTTTTTCGGTCAACTCGTCCTGTGGCCAACTCATTCTTTGGTAAAGTCGCCTGACATTAATTAATCTTGTTTTATTTGTATGTTTCGTATAGTTGTATTCATTTTCAAAGTATTTGATTTTAGGAATTTTATTATGGAGAATCGAAGTATAACTATGATAGTACCAAACGTATTAACAAAAGTGATGTTTACATAATTAAATTCCGATGTAAAAAAAACTATTGTTTCCTTTTATTTGTGCATTATTTTTACTTTTATTCAAATGTGTTCTGTTTTGTACTTAACTCAATGCATTTAACTATTCAAAAATGCGAAGTCATGCCAAAATGGGCCACATATGTATCTTCACTCATATATTTGATATGGACAATGGACCATATATGGCGCTGTCATTGAAACTTTAAGATGTTTCTACTTTTGCACATACAACCTTCACAGAGATCAAGATATGTTGACTGAATTTAGCTTGCTCAAACTTGCCCTATAACAGATGAGCATGCATTTATAAATTCTTTCGTAAGAAAAGAACGTAGAGATATTCCGATACACCTTATTGACGCGGTAAGGGTACAATAGTAATTATGCTAAAGTTTTTATGATCACGACTTGCAAAAATGGTTTCGAGGTTTATTGTCGCCTTTTTCTTTTTTGTGCATTTACATACTGCCCGGTTTATAATACCCGGCTATTGTACATAGCAAGTAAATATCACGCGTAACGATATGTCAATTTAAGCTCGAAGGACGAACAAATATTAAATTGCTTAATTTGCCGCCTTACTTAGAAGTCAGTAATTAATTTTTTGTTGTTATGCTAGATATCAATTATACAAGTTTGAATTCAAATTCTTTCAACTCTATCTTTTTATATCTTTGTATACGAAAAGCGTAAACGTATCTGTTATATGATATAACCCACAAGAATATTATATTTTATTTTATCATATACCCAAAATAAAGACAGTTTTAAGTGGAAAAGATTCATCTTTCATTGGCACGCCTATAGGGTAACGCTAACATTTAGCGCGACTATACGCGAAGTCACGTCAAAATAAATGCACAGCTGTTCACTACCATTTTAGGGAATCGCGCTTGTTATATCACTAATTGCTATATATGTAAGTCATGTTGTTATTTTCAGTTCATGTTTTTGTATGTGCGCTCATCGCATACTTTTTGAGAATATAATGTAAAATCGTATTATTTAAACAATGTGTTGTTAATATACGATTTGTAGATAATGTTATGTTAATGTTAGTTCGGTTATATTCAATACTGTTTTCAAATTACGCGCATGTCGATGTTACCCAGTCGGAAGTTACTTGTATATGGGATATATGGGCCGACACAACATACACAATAACTGAAATTTGCAAATATCCAAGATAGTTATTGTACAATGTATTTATAAAATATAACTATGTAACAATACAACAATAAAATACTTTGGTCAGATGTGAAGTGCCATTAACAATTATATCATGTATTTGAATGAAAAATACAGATATGCCATAGTTACATGTACAATTACAGGTGAGTATTGTAATTATCTCTAATTTATCAAAACTTATATATTAAATTTACTACAAATGACATTCTCTATCACTTTCAATCTTATTAAAAAATTTAATTAAAATAACTTTCAAAGATTTTTAACCTGCAATTTTTCAAGATATTTATTACATAATATATTTACTAAATATAGATATATAACAATACAATTATAAAATACTATGGTTAGACAGCATCACACAATATACCCGAGCATAGCATATTAAGTTACGTGTGGCAGGTTAGTGACAATGCATAGATCCCTGACATGTCCAATTTTGATTATCAAATAAGAATATTGGATACAAATAGAATTTCACAACAACATATTTGTTAACAAAAGAGCACATGTCTTTCCTTGTGATTGATCATCAAATCCTTTCTACGGTCACTAGCACTGTACCTCTGCTCTGGAATGTACAGAAATAATCAGTTCCTTGCGAAAGTGAAGGCAACTATTACTGGTACCCTGCTTGACAGACTGCCCAGGAACGATGCGGTGGCTGAACTGTGCTCTGGTTAATTCAATATGGCTTACGGTCGTGATCTAGAGTGAAAACTACCAACACCACCACATGTCAATGCCTGTGGCAAAACAGAGTTATGGTTCATTGGCACTGCACTCTGCCTCAATGCCCTCAACAACTTGAATGTGTAGTTTAAACAAATTATGTCCAAGTGTTTTCATGTTATGCTCCGGACAAGATTTTTCTAAAATGGCAGATATTCCAAAACAACGGGTCAAAATAGAGTTATGGTTATTCGGCACTGCATTCCGCCTCAATGCCGTCTACCACTATGTGCAGTTTAAACAAATTATGTCCAAGGATTTTCAGGTTAAGCTCCGGACAAGCACAACGGCCGGGCGGAGGGACAAGGTGGCGACTATATGCTCTCCCTTTGGGGAGCGTTAAAATGTTTCCATAATGAAAACTTTGACGTCACTCGGCGCACGAATACTTTGACGTAACACGGTGGATGATACTTTAACATCAATCGGGTAATGAATGCTTTAACGTCACTTGGCGAATGAAAACGTTGAAGTCACTAGTCAAATTTAGTCAGTTTAAATAACGTTCTAAAATCAGTGTTATCACACGGAAATCTGTCGGTTATCGGATCTTTTACGTTCGACACAATCTAACTTAAGTTCAGATGCACTTATTGTGTAGCGTTATCTAGGAGCTGATTTTATTCAAATTGCGATACACATTTTATACATGTACAGTAACTGGTTATAATCATTTCAATAATCAATGCAAGACACATTCTTAAAATTAACAACGACATAAAAATTTGTTTGTGAAGCAAATTATTTTTTGTTAAACGTGTGATTGAATAAACCATTACGTGAAACTACTTAGTATTAAAATTCAAAGACTGTTAGCCGGTGTCGTTGCAAGTTTTAAAGTTAGCTTATAGTTGGTTTATAAAAAATATCAACAACAAGTAAATATCATGCGTGTCGATACGCCTGTTAAAAAAGAGGGAATAGTTGCAAGCAGTTTTGATTGTGCAAACCTTTTCAAATAGTGCGCACTGTTCTTATTTAGATCCTAAATAGAATTTGTATAAATAATAAAACTTTTACTGGGTCAGGTGGGGGCTGCGTTTATTGAACGCCGCCTTTCCTTGTTCATATTGTTTATCATATATTTTAATTGATTCATATTTTAAACAATGGAGTACGTTGTAAACATTTGCAAAATAATTGTGTTCCTCATCTTCCTTTTTTGCACGGGTTTAATCGGGAAGCGTAAAGATGGGGATCAAACGCCCGCAGGAAAATACGTCACCTTCAAGTGGGGCAGTGTGAGCCGCCTGCACTAGTACGCATGCTGTAATAATTGTAACGAAGAATACAGAAGTTGTGACGGTGATACATATCAAAGTGCTTCAAGTGAGAGTTATTGTGCAAAATGTGGAGTGGATACAAACAGCGGTAATGGAAAGGAGTATGCAACGTACTCATGTGGCGGATGTCAAGGTCAAAATCGTACAAGGCAGCAATGTATATCGAAAATCCGGTCGGTGTACAACATTCCTGGAATGTGTTGGGCATTTGCGAAATGTTTCAGAAAAAATGCGGATCAGAATTAACTCCGGACACGTGTTCTAACTGCGAGCCTGGAGAAACTGTCAGTAATTGTCGGCATTATGTAATAGCCAGTTGTATGCGTGCATCGTTTTAAATATTTCGAAAGTGCGAACAAAATGAGCCGTAAGAAAAGAACGTAGAGATATTCCGATACACCTTATTGACGCGGTAAGGTTACAATAGTAATTATGCTAAAGTTTTTATGATCTTTGACTATTTCAAGTGACTTCCATTCATCTGGTATAATATGATATCTTCCCCGCAGAGGAATCTCTTCTCGTATCTAATGTCTAAAGTTCCTAAAGTGCATTTTCTCCCGGCCCATATATTACGTCTGTGTGTTTTGGCTCAATTCAGCATGGTATTCAAGGTTATATGTTGACATGTTGGAGTTACTTGGGACATATTTGTAGTACGTACCTCAAAATAAAATGAGTCTTTTTGAGAGGAGATTTTGCTGTGCCATAATTCAATTTGGGTAGTGGTACAGGATTGGAAGCTATATCTTCTTTGAATGTTTCCGTGTCTTGCTGTATGTCCTGTTGAATGTCGTGCCAGCAAATAATATATATTCTATGTAGTATAACTGACAAAATATGAAAAACAAAACAATATAAACAGCTTATTTACGTGAGTTGTCTAGCTCCTTTTTAAATATGCAGCAAAATATTATTATAACACAAATATGTAACAGATTTTGCATCAGTTTTCAAGAAGATAATAGAATAATAAGAGATTTTAATCTTATCCTTAGCATAATTATGTTATATTAGAAATAACCCTCAAAATCGCAGCCAGAAATTACTGGTATGTGAAAAACATCTAAAAACAATAAATCAGACAGCAAAGTAAAAATGTAAGATTTGCACGATTGTTGCAACGAAAGCAAAAATCATACATGTTAGCTCAACACTCAGACATTAATTTTCTTTTACCTTATGAAAACTTGTTACAAAGTTTCGCGTTGGTAAAAATTTAATGACCGCTGATAAATAATCTTTCGTTTCGATGAATGACATATATGATCTCTTAAAGGCCCATGTTTCTCAAAAAATATCATTTCACATAGAAGCTAAAAGAACGCACAAAACAGCAAAATGTGTTGCAAGCTCGGTTTGTTTTAGCCTATTCATGGACGGTAATGGAAAGTGCAAGTTACCATCCACGCCCCTTAGCACCGGCTTAAGCAGTTTTCAGCATTAAACATGAAATTGTAAAATTTGGAATTTTGAAACATGCGAAAATTCCCTTTATGTTTGATACGAACCCGGATCCCGTGCATTTCGGATAGCAGGTCGCGATATTGTATATATTAGTAGAAACAAAACCGGATGAAATAATTTCGTAGTAAAATATAAGATGGTATTTTCTGTTGGCGGAAAAGGGATCATTTGTTTTCAGAGCAACAATGTATGAACATTTTGAAATGCAATTTCGATTTTTGAAGAGGATTTTGAAATAAACGGTAGTTTTTCTGCTATATTCTGAAGGCCTGGTGCTTTAAAATAATACGGAGTCATTCTTTAGGCTTTATGTGCCTTTAACGATGGTTATAGCGCTGAAACTGATAAGAGGCGAAAATTTATGACATTAAGTTGTTTTATCTGCTTTATTGTTTATTCAAAACAGTGATACGTTTTGGGCTATAAAACACTTTGACGGCAGTATGATCATCACCACATTGTAAAGAGAAATTGAATCATATTCTTGAAACTATGGGAGGCATGGTAATGATTTCTAAGATAACAGTCTTTCTAAGCTTGATTGTGGTTTCATTGTGCATACGTGTAAAGAGAAGGGAAGGAGCCCAATCGCCACCAGGACAATGCACTACCTACAAATGGGGTGGTACTAGCGGTGTTCACTGGTATGCCTGCTGCAACAACTGTAATCAAAGTGACAAGAGTTGTGATGGCAAAACATATCAGAGCGCTTCAAGTAAGCATTATTGTTCCAATTGTGGAATAGATACAAAAAAGGGCAACGGAAAGACTAGTGCAACTTACATTTGTGGTGGATGTCTGGGGCAAGAACGTAGCCGTAAAAAATGTTTTTCGAATCTTGGTTTTTTTTTATAAAATTCCTGGACTGTGTTGGGCATTTACCAAGTGTTTTAGAAAAAGGTGCAAATTGCAACGCGCAGAAACAATGCCGGACACGTGCTTCAACTTGAGATGCGATCCCGGAGAAGATGTTTATAATTGTCCAACTGACTGTTGCGGAACTAAAAACAAAAGATGTCATTGGGGTGAATTGAACACCACATGTGTACCAGAATGTTGTAGTGAGTCTACGTGTTGTAGTGAGTCCAGTCGTGGTAGTGGACTTTACTCGTTGAAGATACATTATGCCATGATTGTTAGCATACTTATGTCAGTTGTCAATACAAGATTTAATGTTTAAATGTTCAATCTTAAAAAGTATTGAAATGACATTTTAACATTAATTTGAATTGTGATTATGTGTTACACTAACAAGGAAAAAACCTATAATAGTTTAATGAATTCTAATATTTTCATTCTTATGTCAAATCCGTATTTATCTTGCACGTATTTATTATATCTGAACTACAACGTTATAATACGGATATAGGCAAATGCTGTTATCAGGTATGGTCTTATCAAAATGTTTTGGTTTATTATGTTTTCTGTGTATTCACTTATTAATCAGTAAAACATACTATCCTTTGTATTTGTGCCCGTTAACAAAATATATGACATCAACATAGGAGTACTTTATGTAAGTTTGTAATGTATTATTATTATAATCACCTACATTTTATAATAATTGTAAAAATATTAATATGCTTACATAGTCTCTTAAACATTAAACATTACATTTTTCTTTATTTGACATTCATTTAATTTTTAATGTAACATCACATGGCATATGGTTGTTTTATACCGATTTCCATTTTTCGTTTACATGTTCAATGTAAATACATTTAGAACGACAACGTTTTTTTTATTAAATATCACATATATGCGATTTTGTTAACTTTTAAAGACGTAGAACTATTGACAATAAGTGTTATTGCCTAACAGGATTAAACGTAATGTTCTGACTGTCAAATAATATGTTTATAGACTTATTTTTCTAGATGGTTTGTAATATATATAGTAAAGTAAATTTTATATATGTCTTTTTTATATCATGTCCGACAGCCTATGATTATTCTTTGATATGTTGTAGTTTACGAGGCTAAGTAGGTTCTTGTGTAATCTTGAGTGTCATTTTTGATAATGTAAAAACCTGGGTAGAAAATCATTGTTTTGAGGGTTACGGACTATTGTGACGGAGGTTGTTTGCGAGTCGCCATATATGACCTCAAGTGGAAAACACTATTCCCCCAACATACATTTGAAATATTTTCATAGAAAAGGTTGATAGATTGTAATTACGATAGCAATTAGAAATTCTTATGATCATCAGTATGACCGATTACAAAAGATAAATAGATGATTATATCGAATACTTTATATTTATTAAAAAAATAAGAATTCGCTAAATACAAATATTGTTACAGCACAACAGAGCTTCTGATCTGTGTTTCGTATCTTGTTTAGTTGTAATCATACTACTAAACAATTGATAAGCAACAAGTTTCATGTTTTCAAGTTGTGTTTGCAACTAGGCCAATATGAAACAGCAAAAATCACCAAACAAATGAGCATTAACAACAAAATAATACAAATGTGTAAAAAAGCTTGTAGACAAAATAATTTGCATGATAAATACATAAAATAGACTAAAGATAATTATGAATGACTTTTAGAGACGAGAGACTAGAAAGAGATAAAATACTAATAACATAATGCACCGCACTGAAAACACAAACAGAGTGATTCGGCGTCATGGTATAACCAAAACATGGGCCAATGAAGCCCCATATTGTAACCACACTTGCCCATAAAATTAGTTCAACTTACATTTAATAGGAAGTGTCATTATGCGGTTACAAATGTCATAAGTCCTTAAAGATGAAAAAAATAATAAATAATTAAGTAAAATACATAAAAAAGATAAATTGAATAATGAAATTCAAGACAATAGAGATTCACTAGAAGGTGGTAAACATTATTTCACAATAGACATTATTCTTTGTGTAAAAACAGACAGTTTGACTAATACAGTTCTATCAGTACTTTGAAATAATTGCTGTAAATTAATATGTTACCTCTTCGTTAAATAATGGACAAGTACTTTCTACGATAAATTGAGGACACTGTAAAATATAATGAAACGCATCACCTAATGAAGAAATATTTTGAGAGAGATGGCAATATCTTAAATTATAATCCAAATTTATATAACGACCCTTTTCAATAGGGAGTTTATGTTAACTGCATCTAAACCTATACAGCGACAAGGCTAGGTTTCTTAGTAACAGTTTAAAATAGGGTTCTAACTCAAATGAGGATTTAAAAATTCTGTAAGTGATTACATTTGCTTAGAGTTTAAACCCTGTTTCGTCACCATTTCAACATATTTGGTCAATTGATTCTACATCTTGGAAAATATTTTTGAATATAAGAAGGTGTATAACTACAGATTTGTTTTATCCCAGTAATTCTTAATCCACAAACAAAACGCATTTATATTGTTGCATATTGAATTTGTCTATTTTAACATCAGCTTAGCTCATCTATGGCATTGATACTACAGTTTCCGAGGACGGTCCAATGGCAACCACATTAGTGTTCTGTACTGATCTATATTATATCGCCAAGGACATCTCTGTTATCATGGTTTTAAAGTGTGAATGATTTTGCTAACGCAACATTTCTGTTGTGGGATAGACCACTCATACATCTATTCGATAGTGATCTAAATACATCAATTTGGAAGAGTACCAAGCGCCCCAAATACCAAAGCACTTGGAGTGGACTTGTTGACATTCATTATGAGTTTAAGATATTTCAACTGAATCTGTTTTACAATATCAATGTTACCTACACCCCACACTTCTACACCATATAACAAAATAGGATTGACCATAGAGTCAAAAAGTTGCAATTGTAAATCTATATCAAGACAAAGAGTTTTGGATTTTTAAGTCAAGTTATAAACACAGCATTGTGAGACATGATACTAGATATCCGTAAAGCAGACAACACGAAACGCACGGAAACCACGCATACCCATTAATAAATCCCCTTGAGCAACTGCACCAGAAGGTGCACAGGACTGGCGACGGCAAGAACGTCTACATTTGATATATCTTATTTCATTCAACTTTGAGATTATTCTACGAGAATAATAATTCTGTGAACTGTGCTCTCGTATTTGCATAGCGTTTATTAAACGCTGCATACATTTACACAACATGTGTTGTGTATCCGATTTCCTTTGAATATTTATGACCGAATAAAGCTCTGGTAACGATAAATGGTCCACAACGAAAGCATGTGAAGGTTGCGCTTCGAAAGTTTGTTTACATTTCTCCGGTAGATGCGCGTTTGCTTATTTAATATGCTGCTGATTTTTTTCAAGTTTTATTGATTGTTCAAAGAGCAAATATTGTGTGAAAATGATTTAATGGTAAATATTTATTTATAATGCTTTGTTTGCCTTATTTATTGAACGTTTAACAGTCATATTATGCACAATAAACACGTATTATGCTTTTTGATACTTCCACATACAATCATAGTATAAGTAACAAATTCCACGATGAAATTCATTTTTATTGTGCCTTGATGTTCGATATATGTAAGGATACTACTAAGTATAAACACGTTTTCTTTAATATTTATGCTAGTAAAACACAAGAAGGGGTAAAAGGGCTATAGAAACAATACAACTAACAATTTCATTTATATAAGACAGTTCAGAATAAATAAGTTCCTTAATTGCGAAAGTGAAGGCAACTAGTACTGGTAAACTGCGTAAAAGCCTGCCCAGGAAAGATACGGTGGATGAACTGTGCTCTGGTAATTCAATATGGCTTAATGCCGTGATTCGGAGTGAAAACTACCAATACCACCACGCTCCCGGCCTTAGAAGCCGTCCCGTTAGCTCAAAAGGTAAAGCATTGGACTGTGAATCGGGCGACACGGGTTCGATTCCCGGACGGTGCAGGCCACCTTCGTTGATATTAATCAGGAAATCCTTTCTACAGTCATTCGCATTCAATGTGAAGGCAACTAGTACTGGTAAACTGCTTGACTGCCTGCTTAGGAACGATACGGTGGCCTAGCTGCGCTCTGATAATTCAATGTGGCTTACTGACGTGATCCGGATTGAAAACTACCAACAACACCGCTCCCGGCCTTTTCAACTTCGCCAGCGTTCAAAAAGGTATGGAAAATAAACTTTTTGTAGAACACAATATTTTAAAGTCCTCTCCTTCCCACCACTTATATGTAATAACCGAATTTCTTTTGCTGCCATAAAATTTCGAACAAGTCGATACAATACAAATATTTCGTCATAACTGGAATTTTCCAACGTTTGGTCGCTGAAAAAGAACAGGTTATTAGAGAGCTTCTGTACATGGACACAAAGTAAAACATTGATTGGCTACCGTTACTGGATTATATTTTTTTTGTCGTTTTTTTTGTAATAAATGAAATAATCTCATAAAAATCATTTGAAATAGGTATCAAACTAAATGTATATGGGCTCTTCGGATAATTTATATACGATGATTACTTATAGGATATGTCAATCACAAATGGCTTATAATAATAATAATAATAATAATAATAAAATAATTAATAATAATAATAATAATGATGATAATGATGATTATAATAATAATGACGATAATAATAATAATAATAATGATAAACATAATAATAATAATTATAATAATAATAAAATTATGATAATGATGATGAAGATGATGATGATAATAATAATAATAATAATAATAATAATAATAATAATAATAATAATGATAATAATAAAATGATGATGATGATGATGATGATGATGATGATAATAGTAATAATAATAATAATAATATTATTATTATTATTATTTTTATTATAATCATTATTATCTTTTTTTTTTTTTTAATCATAATAATAATTTATATGTTTTCTATATAATCTTGGGAAAATAACTGATAAATAGTTCTTTTTATTAGTGAATTCCAACGACATACTTAAAATAGTACTGTGAATCTGTCTGTACAGGCTTTGAAGAAAATTCAATTTGATAAAATAACTACAGGGAAAATGAAAAGTTATTTTGCCGTTACTTTAGTAAGTAAAAATGCTGACTTCCTGACTACAAAATATTTAATACATAAATACGGCTTCTGACAGTCTAGTGACAGATTGATGAGCGTTTATTTTTCCTGCATCAATATGTTTAATATAGTTCGCATCCCATGTTAATAAATCGGTAAAATGTTCTTATCTGTAGCCTTTACAATAACTTAAAATTATTTTCCATCCGATGAACTTTTACAATATTGTCAGTATGAACTGCCGTGGAGTGAAGAACAACTTTTTCATTATCTAGCTCCTTCCAAACAACAGATACAGTAGGCGACAGGGTATTAATCTGAAATATATAGGAAATTTATATGTAAGAAACTGAGCGTATAACTGTTGGAAACAGAAATAAGGTTCATTTCTGTATCTAAACCGTTCAGAAAATACCGTTTCTACACCGCTGCATTGAAAATTTGAAAAATACATGTTTTCGAGTATTCATAAACACTTTTCACAAAAACAACTTCAAACAACGTAAAACATTGGATAAACATGTCTAAATACAACAAATTGTATCGAAAGCATGAGTCCTTTTAACAACTTATATCTAAAAACAATGCTCGATCCTCGATTCAATTTTCGATTTTCCAAATTAGTAATGTTTAATGCAAGATATCTCAAAACATAATGACAGTGGAATATTTCTATATTTTATCGATGCCATATACGTTCTTCATGCACATTTTGCTAATTATGACCAGATATTTTCAAGAAAAAATGTTAAAGATGAGTACCTTTCCTTCTTTGACAGTCCGCCATCTTGAGGGTATCTACACATTTCCTACCACAGTGTATACACCCAAATAGTTATAATATGTGTTAGTAGTTAAAACGATTGCTTAAAGGTTATGTAACGGTAAGAGGTCACAGTCTGTACATCTTAAACTTGCTAAATGCGTATACACTGTAATGAATTTATAAAAATATTTTCAACATTTGTTTTGTTCTGTGAGGACTTTGAAGCGATAAATATATTTAAGACATATTTTAATACATGGAAGAGGAAAAAAATTCTATGCCGACATCAATTCTATCAGTACCACTTTACAAAGCAATAACACTTATTGAAATGCACGATTCTTATAAGTATTTAACTTTATTCATTTATTTGAAACTTTATTTAATCAACCCATCATTGATTGTCAATATTCAATGTTCGGAAAATTAACAAGCATACATTTGATGATTCGTGAATGCATGTAGTGTGTCTGTCAAACCCTATTAGTGCGTTCATTACATAAAGTAAACGCCGGGCTAATTTCTTTCTTGTTATTGACAATCATTGGACATTAATTAAAACGTCACATTTTACGAGCATGCGCTGTCAACTTTCCGATATTTTGGACAGGCAGCGCAGTCAGGAAATATAATTACGAATAGAGAGCAAATAACAGATCATGATTTAATCATACAAATAACGAGACAAATTTAATTTGTTCATTTTACTTAATAATACATTTTTTGATTTATCAAGTGAGTGAATGCTGCATAAAAAGCAGTTATGAAATTATTTGCGGTACATGGAAACTAAAAGAAAGTACATGCATACTAGTGCTCGTGTATATGGTGGAAATTTCTGATATATTTTCTGAAACTTTCGAATATATTTTCGAATTAATTGAAAATGAAACTGTGGATTTTAGTTTGTAGTGTGGGAGTAGTTTGTTCTCAGGTTGCCCAGTTACGACAGCTGCAGTTGGCAAATAGTAAGTGCATACGTTTTTAATAGATCAGTTGTATTGCACATGTTCGTAATAAAGCAGTTGTTGGCAAATAGTAAGTGCACACGTTTTTAATAAATTAGTTGTATTGCACATTTTCGTAATAAATTAGTTGTTGGCAAATAGTAAGTGCACACGTTTCTAATAAATCATTGTTGGCAAATAGTAAGTTCACACGTTTTTAATAAATCAGTTGTAGTGCACATGTTTGTAATAAATCAGTTGTTGGCAAATAGTCAGTGCACACGTTTTTAATAAATCATTGCTGGCAAAAAGTAAAGTGCACACGTTTTTAATTAATCAGTTTCTAGCTATTTACTTTTTTCAGATTACACAATTCTATTAGATTAATTCAAATATTATTTAGTCCGTTTCTAGTATAATTTACCTACTACAAATGAGTTTTCTAACGTATGCAGCCATTTTGTTGTCATTTGCTATTTTGTCAATACATGTGTGACAGGTGAAAGGTTAATCAGGAAAACAAAGTAATAAGACAATTAACAATTTTATATTTGTAAATGAAAGTGGTCACCGTCATTACCTTTTCAAACATAATTTTTTCCATACATATACATGAACAGAAAATATCATTAACAGAATTAAATAAACCAAAGTTGTAAGAGGTGCTAGAAAAAATAAGAGAACAACGCATTTAACACCTTCAAATGCGCTGCTGATCATGTTGTTTACAAAAGGGCTGGAGCCCATAATGCCCAATTTTAAAAATTTCAACTAATTTTTATTTTCATTCCGAAACAAACTCAAAACTTTTAAAGGCCAACTCTTATTTCGTTGTTGATAACCCCAAAAATTGATAGAGGACAGTTAAAAAATGCTCGATGAGTACTTATCAGTAAGACTTAAAATATTGTTGTTGTTGTCGTTTCTGTAATTACAATATGGTCAAACAAAAGATAAAGACCACCTCTTTGCAAAGACCACATTTAGGTAAGCATTTCATGTATATTTCATGTGTATCATTTTATTATAATTTTGTCAGTTTTGAAAAAACATAGTACACCATTTCTTGTACATATCGGACGTAAACCTATCAACAAAGGGTACCATAATGCAGCTTCAACCAAGGTGCCTAATTCTCAACCCAGGGATCGTGAGTTCGAGTCCTACAAGGATAGATACAATGTTTCCTGGTATGACACCATGCAGGCATCAATTTTATAACACTGTTTTCTGAGTTCAGTCTCGAATCTATGGATTTCTATTCGACAATGGACATTCTGTACAGAACTGAGCTTGCGTTCTGGCCCAGTACTGATGAGTTCCAAAACTTGTGAGTTATTTCAAAAAATGATGGAACCTTATTTGATGAAAGTTGTTTACACCAAAGGAACCATCCCGGTACTTTTCTAATAACTTTTCAGTGTAACTATGATTTGTAAAACAGAACGAGCTAGTTTGAACTAAAATATATGTTTCAAAAAGTGAAATGAAATGAAAACATGCGTAATTTTGTGAAAAGTTCATTCAACTGTGTAATAACACTGTCATGTTTACATACATACAAAGTCCCCTTTCTTTTTTGTGAACTTGTACACTAGACATACTTGACTTTAATGCTGACCATTACACGTATTTTACGGCCCCTTTGACCATAAAATATCGCATTACCACATTTCCCCTATATAAAACATATAAAAACAATGGGTTGACATGTCTTTACGTTGCCTCATGTGTTTTTCTCCTTTGATAATAATTTTGATACAAAGTTGTAAGATTAAAGTAGTGTTAAAATAGGGGAACCTCGTGTGCCATAAATGTATTTCTGCGTTAAAGATATATGTTAAAACATTGCTAATGTTTATTGCCGGCAAATGTCTGTTTCCCTTGACATCATTCTTAAAGACACACCACGAACTAAACTGTTTTACGATCGTATTCATACAAAAATTGTAGTGACAAATTTGGAAAATACACACAATGATCATTAAATTTAAGATACATTAGTAAATTATAAAGAAATTAAGAATCAATGTAAATATGCTTTCTTACTATCAATACATGAAAATCTGTCGCCGATATTGGTCTTTAACCCTTATCCTGTTGGCGCCTTCAGAATCTAATCACGTGGCCAGTGCCAATGTCGTCTTATGTTCGCTATTCAGTTAGTACATATTTTGATATTTTCCCTTAAAAATAATGAATAATTTTGTACTGATTGAAAGATAGACAGGTTCATTTAAGATATTTAGCGGAGCAAAAGTTTAACTTAAATTCTCAAAAATAATTGTTTACCCTTTTTGTTTATTATTAAAATCAAATAAAACTGTTTTGCGTATCGTGATAAGCTTATTTTCTTTTTCAAGTGCGCGAGATTGAAAAATAACATGACATTTAGACGTAAAATAATGTCTCATGTCAAAGTTTGATGTATATTCACAGTTGTCTTTATTTTCATTAAACTTGATAGTATATTGTACTTTAGTCCGATAAATGACAGCATTTGTATCATGACAAGCAATAATATTAAATGATAAGAAGTATTTTTACCAGGTAATTAATTTCAATAAAAAAAATAAATAACTAAAAATGAAAAAATATGCAAAGTATAAAATCTATTCAAGTTTTGTTAATGAATTTCAGCACCGCTTACAGATGCGTCATTTCACACGTGTTTGTTTAATTCAAATTAAGTCACTTATTACATACCATTCAAGTGTTTACATTAATGTTTCCTTGCATCAAAGTAATTTTACATTAATTTTTCAGTGCATCAAAGTATTTTTACATTAATTTTTCAGTGCATCAAAATATTTTTACATTAATTTTTCATTGCATCAATGTATTTTTACATTTATTTACATTGCATCAAAGTATTTTTACACATTAATTTTTCAGTGCGTCAAAGTATTTTACGTTAATTTTTCATTGCATCAAAGTATTTTTACCTTAATTTTTCATTGCATCAAAGTATTTTTGCATTAATTTTTCATTGCATCAAAGTATTTTTACGTTCTTCATTGCACCAAAGTATTCTAACATAAATTTTTCATTGCATCATAGTATTTTTAAATCATTTTTTCATTACATCAAAGTATTTTTATGTTAATTTTTCATTATATCAAAGTAATTTTTACATTAATTTTTTATTGCATCGAAGTATTTTTACATTAATTGTTCATTGCATAAAAGTATTTTTATGTTAATTTTTCATTATATCAAAGTAATTTTACATTGAATTTTCATTGCATCGAAGTATATTTACATTAATTTTTCATTGCATCGAAGTATATTTACATTAATTTTTCATTTCATCAAAGTATTTTTATGCTAATTTTTCATTATATCAAAGTATTTTTACATAAATTTTTCACTGCATCAAAGTATTTTTACATTTTTTTCCCATTGCATCAAGGTATATTTACATTGATATTTCCTTCCATCAAAGTCTTTTACGCGGTGTGTACGTGTGTCGTCAGTACTGACGTAATTCTATAATTTAATTGTTATAAAATTGACTAGTGTTGATGAAAAGTTACTTTGAACTATTAACAGAGGCTTCGTAGTCCGAAATAGTGCCCAATTGATATAACATATTGAGATTCAGATAACATGTTAATGTAAGGAACAATACATAACATGTATTTTTGTTCTTTAATAAGAAAATCAGTAGGTTTAAATTATGGTTAGGTATTTATAAAACTTATACAACTTTTGAAAGTGAATTAAATTTAAAGTTTATCAATGATATATAAATGCAAATTTTTCAAACCAGTTTATACTAAAATTGAGGATAACCTGCAGTTTCATGTTTGAGAAACCTTGAACACCTAATGTTTGATTTATGAGGTAGTCCGTACACAAGAAATATGACGTATGACGTAACGATACATGTATTACAGAGGCAACGTCAACGTGCTTATTAGCGTTCATTCATATAGCTCTAGATGGAAAAAAAACACCAAAAATATTTCATTATTTTAATGGGATTAAGTTAAAAACCTGCTCATTTTAGTCATAAACACTGTATGGGGAAAAAACAGTAACTTTTTCATAAAGGGAAACTGCGTGTTTGGACAATCAGATATTCCGCCTGTTTCACATTCCGACAAAAATTTTGATTATAAAAATAAATACAATGAATGAATGAATGAATTAATTAATGAATGAATGAATGAATGAATGAATGAATTAATTAATTAATTAGTACTGGCATGCGAGCAGTTCCCGTGCAAAAATCGTAGTTACTTAAACATTATTTTTTATTACGCTCACTCACCAAAATTTTAATGTTACACATCACTATTCAGCTCGTTACACAAATCATGGAAATTCCATCATGTTCTAAACATAGAATAACCCTTAGTTATGAGGCCTCATATGGGGTACCGAAATTATCCATTATTTTGTATGAAGAGAAGTAGTTCCCGTACATAAAATTTAACCCATTATAATTATACAATTTTGTTATATCGGACCTATTTTTCAATTATAATTGTTGAACAGACCATTTTCTAAGAGATAAATAGATGTAATTCAGGAAATAGAGCGTAGACTAAACGCTGGTATCAATTACCCGGTACCGTTACCCCAACGCATTCTCATGCAATGGCATGCTTGTATGCATGATATTTTACGCATGAAAGCCATAAAATTATTTAATATAGTAATATTGATCAAAATTCTGATAATTAAACAAGTTTTCACCACATTGCCTACTTATCTGTAAACAGGTGGTATAAGTGGAAAACCCTTTAACGGGCCTCACGTGTAAGTATTTTAGCGCATGCGCGCAAGGACGGAATCCCCCAGAGAAAACAAGGTCACGTTTTGACAACGCACAGGTGAAAGTGATTTAAAATGAGACTTTTATACGTACTGCCGAACTGACACTTAGATTTTGTCTCTTTTATGCATCTGCTTGATTTGAAATGAATTTTTGAAGATTGCAAGTAAAAATCAAGCGTTTAAATGAAAAATACGGGTACTGCTTCTGTACGGGAACTGCTCGCATGCCAGTACATAAATAAATAGAAATAAATAAATAAATAAAAATATGAAGAGTGGTCTTTATTGCAAAGTGATCTTTATTCGTCTTAAACAAGATGTTACTGTTTTTATGTGTCATTTGAATTGGCAGCTGTATACTCTATGCCATGATATAAAGGATTTTTAAAATGTTATTAAGGAAACTAACTCCTGGACCAAGTTTACTTTTGGTTTTCAGACTCTCGCAGATCACAAAAGGCACGTAAGCAAAACTGAAATGGATGTTCATTAAACGTGCATACACCGTGCATATCCTGTAACGCAGCAATGTGAAAATAACGCACACATTGTACAAAAGTAATGTCAAATCTGTGCAAAGCCTTTACGAGAAACACTGTAGGAAAATGACTTAAGTATTTTAAAAAAAGAAATGAAAAAGCGCACGGCTGCTGTGACATTATACTTTCATCATCATTAAAAACATCCAGCAATTTATTTACTTACAGTAAACTTCACTTACAGCGAACACGGTTATAGCGAACTTCCGGTTACAAGGAACAATTTATTTTGGCCCGAATTTTGCTCTTCTATATCTAATATAAAAATATACGGTTATAGCGAACACGGTTATAAGGAATTATCGCTTATAAGGAACTCATTTTTTAGTCCCAATTCAGTAAAAAGTACAGAAAATTACACTTTTATAGCGAACTCTAAAACATCAGCTATCCGTTAAGTATATCCCGCATTTTGAACTTTCCATTTTTTTTAAACTCGCCCGAATGTACCGTTTATTGTTGTCTGTACTTAAATACAGCTATGAAAATGAATTTGTATAGCAGTACGTTTAGGATATTTTAAGTATGAGTTCTTGTCACCAAGATAAAACGGCTATTCCTTTTATTGTGTTATTTCTTTTCTTTAATAGGTTTGCTCGAGTAAAATAATTATGATCATTTATAATCTGTTTTCAACATAATCACGCATGCTTACTAATCCATTTGAAACTACAAAATACGTTTGATCGAAATAAAAAGAAATCTATATCTTTCATAATTAAAAGTTACCCTTAAAATATTAAATATTAAAAGATGGAAAATCTTGTTTATTATTAATCATGGAAAGAAAACGAAAGCACTGAGTTTAGAAACAAAATATGATATTTTATGAGAAATTGAAAAACAAAGTAAAACTTAAACTGAAATAGTAAAGGATTTTCAAATTCGAAAAAGTACACTCTCGGGTTTTGTGTCTAAAAAGAAATAAATGACTATTTTTTCTTAATCAAATGCTGTTAAAAATGGCGGACGATGGTAAACAGTAAGTTCGTTATATGTAAATCTGTTCGCTATAAAACTCCTGAAACAAGGAACTAATTCGCTATATGTTTATAAGGAACTCCGGATATAAGGAACATATTTTGAATGTCCCAATGAGTTCGTTATAAGCGGAGTTTACTGTATTAAGATCAACGTGAAAATGATGCTCCGACTATATTAATAAGGGCAAAAACGCAAAATATCAGACTTTATTGCTTTGAAATTTGGTATACTGTAGAAATGGCAAACTATTAGATATAGTGTCATGTCATGCTATTAATTATATTAATTTAAAACCGACGAAACAAAACAAAATCGCCTTTCAATACGTTAATAAGGCCGATATTCTTACGAATAATCTTGAAAAACAAGCACTTCTGTGAAATTTCTGCGTAACTATTGCACAATTCCTGCGCTATTTTCACAGATCTGCGTTACTGGATATGCATAGTGGCATAGCTTAAAACGTTTCTACTTTTAATATAACTATAGAAGACTCATCACATTCAAAACTCAGGTAACGTCATAGCTTTTAGGCAATGGCGTCATGTCCTGTATTAAGTCACAATTCCTTGTCATTGTTATCAAACAAAAGTGAATGCTATGTGTCCAAGCAATCAAAACCACTTCAGCTTTCATGTCAAGCTGGGCCGCTTCAACTTAATACGTAACGATCCGCTGGTGATTATTTCTCCAGAAATAAAACCGCTACTAGTAAATATGTTATTGACAAAATTAATGTATATTGACCTCGACGTCCTACTTATAATGTTATACCTCTTAGATCTCGTCTCGTGAGAGGAAATGTTATCATTGATGATATTGAAATTATTTGCAGACGAGTGCACTAACTTGACCTTGATATTGTCTTGAGAAATGCCAATTAATGCTGAATTACGTGCGTGCACAAGGCAGCAATAAACATTTTAGGGAAACGTCCTAGTATAAACAATTGACTTTTGTAATAGCTTGTGAATACATATTCAATTTCATACCTCGTTATTAGGATGATAAAATGTATTGTTATAATCGTTTCCATTGCAATCTGATTTATGATTTATGAAAATGTTCAATAACTGAATTCTCGTCGATTAACTTGGCCTTGTTCTCCCGCAGTGAAAGCCTATAAGAAAACAAATTTTACAAAACAATCAAAATGTCTCTTAAATGAAATCATAATGCTGCACGGTTGCTTTTCGTCAAATTAAAAGTAATTCATGAAATTTGCAAAAGCCGCGTGGATTATATCAACGTCAGAAAAAAAATATCCAATGAAAAGTGATGATACAAACGTGGAATATTTTTTTTAATCCAGTGTACCAATAAAAAGCGGTTGCAAACGTTTAGTATTATAATCCCTTAAAGCGTTTGTAATGCATAATCAATTGTTTGTTTTTTTGACCAAAAGGTTTTCGTCGTTTTCAGAAAATGGATTGAGTGACTTTATTGAACGATTCTATTATTTAGGAAACTGTAATGGCCTTCGGATAGTCCCAAGTGGATAGAACTGTTATCTAAGTCCTTGAGAACTCTTAGAGTAGGACGTTTACATTTTGATGAACTTGTTATTGGATAAGAAGAGCCAATTAGCATTGATCTCAATATCTGAGTACCATCAATACAAGACTATACATCTGCAGTTTCCATTAATCTGTTATTGTTGATAAGAAATCATTGCAGAGCGTAGAATATTACGTAGATGACGGATAAGTGCTATATGCATGGTCTCGAAAATGGATAAATCGAAAACGATAACAAAAACATGATACAATTTAGGAAGTTGCAGATTTGGAGGATGATATGGCATTCACCGGTCAGCAAAATCATCAGTTTATTGTCTAATTTCGGAAGAATATCATTTTACTTTATCTTGAAATTCGATAATAACAAATAACATTATTTTGATATTTGATAATAACAAAATAATCAGGTTATACCCGGTCACTGGCAGGAATTGCTTGTTTACCTATTGGGACGATCTTCCTTAGGTTATGAAAACGTAGTAAACAACGTTTCTGAAATATTACGTTATTTTTTAGAACTGGGACAAATTCAAATTTCTCAGACAGACCATAGTTTTAGCTGTAGTAAAATTCATTCAAGATATTATATCCTGATAAAATACCTTGATGATTGTTTCTTAATAATAACTTTTCTCAATATCTTTATCTTGACTAGGTTCTATGATACAATGTACATATAATATATAATAATAAGATTTTTTTGTATATCTAAATATAAAACATTTTGTCCGGAGCAAAACTTCTACATGCATAGAGAGATTTCGATATAACTGGGCACAAATGTGAGGCGGAGTGTCGTGTACAAAATTTAGGTCCCCACGGCCAAGGCCAAGGTCACACATAGGGGTCAAAGTTCAGATAAAAATATGAAAATGTGTATTCGGACCATTTAGTCATCATTTATTGAGGGGTTGAAACACAAATGGTCATAATCATGAAATATACTCTAAACTACTTTAAAATGAAAATCGTATTTTTGTGCTATTCTTTCAACGCTTTTCAATTTTTGATCATTTTTCACAGTGAGGATAAATATTCAGGAAAAACGGAGTAAGGGAGTGATCTGAAATTTTACGCACAAGTTATCAGTCTTGACCTATACATCAAACAGAACATTTATCTCAAAATATTTTTTCCTGTCCCGTCATGTCAAAAAACCTCAGTGGACTTCTTTTAAGTACACAAACTTGCAATGAATTATTAAGAATACCTTTTCTCTATTTTCAGTGCTTCAAAGAAGGAATAATCTTCTGCAGCAAACAATGCTCCAAAACTTACGTAATCCGGCCGCAGCCCTTGGACCGAGCCCAAGCGTCGGTCAGAGTTCCCGCCTTGTAGAGCAGTTAAACAGAATGACTCAGAACATGATGAACAATTTAAATGGCGGAGCGAGCGCTGGTTCCCCATCTGTGAACACGAATAATCTTATTCCGGTAGACGTATTGCTCAGGCAACAGAGAAACTTGCAAGCACAAATGTTGCAAAATCTTCAAAATACACCTAGCGTTAATGTGAATATACCAAATACTTTAACTACTGGTATTACACAAACTCAGAACCTTAATAATCAAGGTAATCAACAAACACTTAATCCTAATGACGTCAACGTTGTTGTTGTACCACAAAATAACGCTCGTGTTTCAACAGCGCCTGCTGGTACGGGTACTTCCGTGGTAACTCAGACGTCAGACATAAATCCATTTTCTGCCAGCACTGGTAATACAACATTTGACGATATTTTCACAAACTTCGGCGGGTTTAGTGTACCAAGCACATCCGCTGACTTTTGGACCGGAAGGACAGACACACTGCGTTCAACCGGAAGTGATAGACAATCAACTGGCTTTCCATCGAGTATGTTTCCGTCTACTGGCAGTATAACAAACCTTGACACTCGTCAGAGAACAGGTTCGCAGACGACTTTCGACCCTGCGACTGGTATAACATTTGGAAGCGGGTTTACTTCTGACCAGCAGACGACATCTGATACCGGCCCTCAAAGCACCGGAACCCAATTTAACACACGTGGAGGAACAACATTTGATAGTGGAACCTCAAGTGGCATTGGGTCAACTTCCGGTACAAATCAACCAGGAACCGGATCTACTTTGGGTAGCGGAGCTACACTTTTTGGTATAAACTTACCGGGCGGATTTACATCCAATTTTGGCACGACAGGTGACACTGGCACTTCTGGTGCAGCAACGACATTGACTACAGGTGGGGTGACTGGCACTGCGCAACCAGCTATCGTTCCAGACGCAGTAAGTACATTTGTATAGAAGATTCATCTTTTAACAATATAGATATTTTTCTCCGAAGTATACGGTAGATCGCTATATCGCTATATCCAAGCCAGTGCCTGTCTTTTCATACCACAGTCTTTAGAGGTATAAATGCAAACTCACTTTTACCAGTTTTACAAATTATCTTATGTATATCTTAATATTATAAATGTTGGAAATTCAAACCCAAAATACAATGTATGTTTGATAGAAGACAATATATTTATTTTACCTAATATGAATTTGAGCTCCATTGTTTTGTGATGGTTCTTTAATTAACTAATTAATTAATTAATTAATTGAAATATTGTATATTCATCAGTTGTCGTGTACGGCGGAGTACCAGAAGATTCCCGGACACACCCTGTGTATGACCGACTCCCCTCAACTAACCAGAGCTGGTGTTGACATCGACGATAAGCTGAGGATCACACAGATACACAATAACATGCGAGCCAATGTCCAACCCCCAGCCACCGACCTAGTCTCATTGGTATAGTTACGTTTAATTTAAATTATGAATTGACCATTGACATGCGTGATTCTGTTCACGATTGTCGTAAAAGTATGATTAATGCCAAGCTACAAAAGTATTAGAATTCGTTGCATCACCACAATGTGATTTTCTAAGGACTATTGCTGATATTTAGATTAAACGTAATAATGCTATTGGTGTAATAAAATTAATAGCATAGCATGTACTTTACTTTCGACATCCATTGTCTATTAATCATGTTCGGACTATTCTAAAACAAACGACGGAAATCACCAAAAAAGTTAAAATCATATATAATTTCTATAAATAAAAGCATATCATATAGCAAATTTAGGTCATGTCATTTAATCAGTTTGAAAAATCGAAAATTCGGTTTATGTTTTTACATAATCCTCGGCCGCATCGAATTTCATCTTTTTTATTTCTTTTTAGTTCGACTGATTTTTTTTATCTCGGTGGTTATTTCTTTTAAGAAAATTATTTTTCGTAAAGAAAACAATAGAAATAAAGTAAACTCTCTTTAATAAGCATTTCCTGAAATAATGCCCCATCCCTTATTATGAAGTCAGTTACAAAAATAAAAGAAAAATGAAACATTGCTTTCTCAAAGATTTTTGATTATCTGGCATTGAAATGGGCAAATACAATAATCAAATCAAGGGCAGATAACACAAAAACGGGACAGCCACCCCTATCCTCCTGTTATTTTGGCTTAAAATGATACTGTTATAAAACCATGCAGAGATTAAATAACTAACTTCTATGAAAGTTTTTATTCTGGCTACATGTGTATATTAAAACTGTAATGGTCGTCTAAAAAATCTAATTTATTATTTCATATTCACCTTATTTATTACTTTGTTTACACTCATAAAAAGTTTTAAGAGTAATGACATTTCATTATATTCATTTTAAACCGTGAATACATACCACTTGTCATTTACTAGCATTTTTATCAATTAATTGAATAATGTACACTGTTTATCATGACTCATAGTGAATCATTCATATTTTAAATAATGATTAAAGTCTAGTAAGAGATGTGTACAGATCAATCATACGGACGGCCATAGTTGGGCAATTAACAGATTTATTACACAGGTTTGTCATGTAATAAGTGGTTATAAACCTGATTTAAGGTGACTTTATCGATATTAATAACCGTGTCCATTCATACTAGTGACCAGTCATGCTAGTGACCACTAGTTTTGGTGAACAGTCACATTCAGGAGTGTCTATGTTCATACTGACAATAATAATTACGTCACTTGATGTGAGTCAAGATTAATGAAAAAAGAATCCGTTCTATTCCGAAAAAAAAGTTAAAGAAAACTGTTAAGGAACTCCACTGAGGTATAAAAGCCTAAAACATGAAATTTTAATTTTCTTTCTTAGAACAGATGGGCACTTATAACAGAAAGATATCTTAAAAATAATTAAGCAATATACACAGGAATTAATTGAAAATTGTATTTTTTTGCTACTCTTTACCGATTTGAATGAAAAGCGTTTGTCAACGCCTTTTAATTTTGGGTCATTTTTCACAAGTAGAATAATACCTTTGCACACAAGTTATTGTTAAATGCCTACATTAAATGGAACATTAGTCTCGATTATTGCCAATCCTGTCTAGTAAAAAACCCCAGTGGAGTCCATATGCTAGAAAGCGAAAATTGTAATTTATTAATTTTCTTCAATGAAGCAAGTTTTTTTCAATGCGCGCATCAACATTTTTACCCAAACATATCCCGCCAGGTTCAGCGATAATCGAAAATTTGTCTGATACTGTTTAACAAAAAATCCCGATTTATTTTAAGCCAAATTAAGAACAGGACTTTTTGAAATGTCGTTATAATCGGAAACCGCTTTTCTCATATATACCAATAAATTCTATAATAATTACTTCAATTCTTGTCGTTTGTATATCGGATCTTGGGGCGATTTTTTATATATAATATTTTAAAAGATTGAGGGACCCTGTTGCATTTAGAAAGAGAAATGCCTTTACAATATTACAAATGATTATAAACTTTTGCAATTTACATTTTCTGAAGGACATTTGCTCCTTTTTACTTAAATAATAAAAATGTATAATAAATATGTTATAATAATTTCAGCAATGGGATGACCGTATTGCAGCTGTAGCACAGAAATGGGCGAAACAATGTAGACTTGCACATGACACTGAGAGGAAAATACCCGGTATAATCGCTTAATATATTTATATTGGAAATAGTCACTTCCTCCAGCTGTTATTTAATAGAAAGTCGAATCCTAAAATGATGGGAACACATCTAGTTAAGCGGACTTCAGATAATAAAGAATATAAGAAGGCTTGTTGATTGACAGTCGCAACCGCACTTCAGCTTTTCAGAAATGTATTCAGAAAACTACAATAAAAACTCCGAGTAACAGCATAGTAACAGACACGCATGCGGCCTTGCTTATTTCTGGAGTCCGCTAAACTAGATTATATCCCTTTTTATGTTATTTTTGTTGGTGGTGATGGTTTGTTTCAAACTTTAAACCACATAATTCCTATAATGGACTTACCCTGTTGTTAATCTGAAAGAGTATAATGGTATTAAAATATATACATACACCTAGGAAGACATAACAGCATCAGATCTGACCTTCACGGATGTACAGGCTGGCCTGACATTGTACTTGTGACACAGGGCGAGTTATCATCAGCCCGAGCATTAACAATGTTTGTATCATAGTTTGGGGACCTTTCTGTTGAAAAAGTGTCAGAGTTAAATCGTATACATATACATGCACAGTGCGGTAACTGGAGTGCAGGTATCAGTTACCCGCACTCCAGATAATGCCCGTGGGGTGGTTCATTTTGCCGGGGTTTACATATTTTGACGGCAGAGAAAGGGAAAGGGGCAGAACTATCATATTCAAATGCTCGTTTATTGGTTATTTTTTTCCGGGGTTTAATATTATGACAACAGGGAACGTGCTGTCATGTTTGACTATGATACAAAATAGAAAGAACACCAAAACACCCGGCAATCTGATTTATACTCGGGGGCTACGCCCCCTCGTACAAATCAGATAGCCTCGTGTTTCGGTGCTCTTTCTATTACTAATCATCGTTTATTTTATCAAGTTTAATTTCTTGGATGGTTTCTGTAGGTTTGTTGTTGTTATCTCTTTCATAGCGACTATACTATGTAAATCGGCCACCCACAATCGTACCTTTCATTCTTAATGTTATTATAATAATTTGATTTTTATGATGTCTTAATTTAGAAATGGGAATGTCATTCGGCCAGAATGTGGCTGTGGGGTTTGAAACCTGGCAGGAGGCTATACAAATGTGGTACGATGAAATAAGCCTCTACAGATATGGGCTGGACCCAGATTCATACCTAGGTAAAGATGGCTGGCGACAGATAGCACATTTTACACAGGTAAATTATTAAAACATAACTTTCTATCCGTGTATCATTAGCAAAACAATAAAACAAAAAACTCTTGCAAAATGTTATTTTAAGGGTCACTTCCCTTGTTTTAACTTAAAGGTAAATTCATTACGAAGAAAGTGTTACATGATGATGATGATGATAATGATGATGATGATGATGTTGTTGGTGATGATGATGATGAAAATACTAATTAATAATAGGTCTATCTATAATGATAATAATAATGATGATGATGATGATGATAATGATGATAAATATGATGAAAAGGATAATAATGATAATAATAATAATAAAGATGATGAAAATGATGATGATGATGATTATTATGATGAAAAGGGTAATGATAATGATGATGATGATGATGATTATAATGAAAAGGATAATAATAATAATAATAATAATAGTTATAATAAAGATGATGACGATGATGATGATGATGATGATGATGATGATGATGATTATGATGAAAAGGATAATATTAATGATGATGATGATGATTAGGATAATAATAATAATAATAATAATAATAATAAAGATGATCATGATGATGAAAAGGATAATGATGATGATTATAGTATAAAAAGCCTCGATGACGCCCCAGGCCTTGGTATTTCCCCATCAGTCTCGTCGCTATATTATAACTTTTACATAATGATCGTATACATTTGTACATGTTCATTACAGATTGTACAAAATGGTACGTATCTTATTGGGTGTGGCTATGCAGAATGCCCAGATACACAGTACGTGCGGTACTTTGTATGTAACTATGCAGCTGGGTAAGTGCAATGTTTTTTTTTTCTCAATAGTTTTTTATATAATTAGAATTTATTTAAATTTGCGAAGAAATACTTATATTCTTGAATGACTGATTCATAAATCTGTTCTTGATTGACAATCGTTGCTTATCTAGATCTAGAAGTGTTTTAAATTTTAGAAGATATCTAGACTAAGAAGTGATTAATATATAGGCTGATCTTTAAAAGAAAAGACTATATGCATTGTACATCCGGTACCATCAGCAGATTATTTATACAATTGAAATATTTAAATTTTAAGTAGTGATACAAATGTGAAAACCGAACATCATTTGTTTGATTGTGTAAGAGCGTCACTAAGAAGCTATAAGCTTATAATCTGTTCCTGGAACCAACCAGTACTGAGCAATGAGTGTACTAGCTTATGACCGAGTTTTAACCAATGCGAACAGGAATTATCAGAGTACTAGTCAAACGCGTTAACCACTCGACATGCCATTAAAACACATAACATTCGCATTTACATTGTTTCGATGAGTTCTATAATGGATTTTACGTTTAGATTGAATATTTTTGGTAATACATTTTCTTTATACTTAAATACCGAAACATTGCATTTTACAGACAAACCGACCTTGCCTACCCTTACACCGCCGGCATGAGATGTGAAAGCTGTCCGACCAGTTGTATCAACGGATTGTGTGGTATGTAAATAGAAAAATATTGCTCTTGTAACTAACAGTGACAATAAAACCTGTCAACTAAAACTGATTCTAGCTTCGTTTATGCCTTTGAAAAATAAAAACATGCTAGAAGCCCTTATCATGCGAAATACCATACAGATATTCTATGCTCATCCTTGAATGTTATATTTTAATCCCAGACCGTAATCAATTTTGATGTTGCAATGTTTTTTTATATCGTAATTCTTTTTTTTGGGTTACAGATTGGGGTGGTCTGGTGGGGGTTTTAATGGGGGTTTACCCTTGAAAAGGGAGCACGTCCCAAAGGGTGAATCCCCGGGAAACCTTTTACCCCAGGCGAAAATCCCACATAAGTTAATAAAAATTAATCATTCGTATAATACCAATTTGATGCTCAGACATGCATATCAAGTTCGAAACACCAGAAGAATTAATCATATCTGTTCAAGTTAAATATACTCTTTTCATGTGCATTTTAATAGGTGAAGTTACAAATGTCCAGTTGTCGAGAATTCTCGCTCATTTTTGTCTTCCAAGTTGAGTTGAATTAGTAATATGTTTTGAACGATTGTCTATTAAAATGGTGACTGACCAATAATTGATAATAAAACATGTTTATGATATAACTAAATCTCAAAAAGACTGTCCCGCTCTTCAGCGTCAACTAATACATTATGAACGATGTTTAAAGAAATTTCCCTGGTCACATGGATTATTAAGGGTTTTTTAATTGTAAAATACAAATATAAAACTGAACACATTATATGGTAAAATGTCAACTTATTGTTATTTTAAAGATTTCATTACTGTATTTTATACTGTTTATTTTATATACTGCATGGCTACATATACACTGCACATATACGTACATTCATTATCGAGTAATGTCATACATTTACACATGAAAGAAGCACTTTGTGAAATACTTTTGTTTCATGCTGGCATTTTAATACGCGGGCGAGACCAAATAATGCCAGTTATATAATGCACGCGATTGTTTTCTTTCAGTTGACTGTCCGGTCAGTGACAATTGGATTTGTGGGCGTGACTGGCCGCCTAGTTACTGTGACAGATTCTATAATGTACCAGAGGAGTGCCCGTATATGTGTGGAATATGCGGTGGTAAGTGATCTTTATGAGTTTCACATTTTTTCCGCCTATATGACTGAAATACTGTTGGAAAAAGGCGTAAAATGAAACAAACAAACAAACACATTTGTTCAAAGCTAATTGAGCCGTGTCACGACAAAACCAACATAACGGGTTTGCGCCCAGGATGGATCCAGACCAGCCTGTGCCTCCGCGCAGTCTGATCAGGATCCATGCTGTTCGCTATCAGTTTCTTTAGTTGTAATATGGTTTGTAAGCGAACAGTATGGATCCATGCTGGTCGCAAACCCATTATGTTGGTTCTGTCGTGACACGGCTCAATTCATTTCTGATAAAAAGCATTTAGAACTACACGTAGATATAACTTTACAATAGGGTTTTTTTTCTTACACAGAGTGATGACAGGTGTAAATTAAAAAAAAGGATGCAGCATTGTTAATCAATTATCTAAAAGGCCTATTTTGCCATAGAAATAAACATCTCAAAACATGTTTTGGTATCTTGTTACATTTTACAAAAAATAATCATTTGCTATATACATGATCTATTTTTTTTCATCTTTAGTTCTGTTGGCAATTGGTTTAATTATAGTGAATTTTTTATTTTGTATGAAAGTCAAAATACTATTTTGTTTACATTTTACTACCTTTCAACACATAACTGCATGTTCATCGCTACCTTTTTTAGTTGTAAAACATCTAACATGCTCTTAAGTCATTATTTAAACATCGTAATTCATTATTGAACACATGTTTGACATTCCTTAAGACTTTTACACATATGGATTTCTGAGGTACAATGTGCCTTTATAAAAGCTCGAAAATACATGAGATAATTGTTTTGCTATATAATATAATTATGTAATAACATTTTGCAATTAATAGTTAATCAATTATCGATGAAGAAAAGCGACCAAATATGAAAATAATTTTTGTAATATCAATTTCTCATGCTTACAAGCTTAAACTATTATTTGAATACTCACCCTTGTAACAATATGGGTGCTAAACAATTGTATCCTAATATTTTTAATAGTATCATTTTATCAATATTATAATTGAGTATTTAAATACCATATTTATGACAATTATTTGCATTAAGATACTATAAACCAAATTCTACTTCTTTTGGGAAATTTGGCTACCGTAAAGCAAATTTTTCTACCATTGCGGCATTTAGATACAAGAACAGTAACTGTTTTTTTTTGTTATTTACAGACGGGTCAACAAACACACATGTGGTAACAACACCAAATATAACAACATTTACATCATCATTCGGATGCCGTTACACAGGTGTCAGGGACGATCAAGGTAACATTAGATTATTTTTGAAAACATTTTTGTGAACTAAAAATGTGTATTTACAAACGTACATGTTTGTGCATTTGTAGACGCCTGTCCGGACAAAGGCACACAATTCGCTGTCAAGAGTACTTAATATTTAAATAATTAAAATATTTTGATGTCCAAAACTAGATCTAAGATATGTCTGTTTTTTGGGTCAGAACCTCGCTTAGACAAGAGATATATTGTCAATAAACAAACTAGCACACTATCCCATCTCCTAGACTACTTATATGGCTAGAAAAAAGATGGATATGACCTTTTGACACTGTAAGAACAAAATAAATGCCATATAATTATTTTATGTAACTATACTTCTAAGCAAACTTCAGTCAGCAATCGTTTTATATATCTAAAGCATTGGCTTGTCTAAAAAGAAGCATTTAGAAGAAACGCATAACATCAAGAATTGTTTTAATTACTAACAGTATACAGCGGAAGTGCAGGCTGGCCTGGCTATACACTGTTGTTAAAGTGTACACTTCTTCCGTTTAAGATTTACATGTAATACCGAAAAAGGTAATTCTTTGTTAAAGTGGCGCTCGTGAAAAATGCCATATCAAGAAGAAGGAAAAATACCCCCCCCCCCCCCCAAAAAAAAAATGGTTTAATATTTCACATGTTTCTTTTCATATTTCAGCGGCTTGTAGGAATTATGGTGAGAACGGGAACGATATGAGAATGTGTTCGAGCCAGGGAGGGACAGTGGGTTGCGGGGACTGTGACCGGTATTTCAACATCAAGAGAGACTACTGTCCTGTCATGTGTGGCCTATGTGACCGTAAGTTCAAAGCTCATGTTAAAATATTTGGCCGGAATAGGTTGTGACCACATTTGTTCTATAAAATGTCATAGAACACACGTTATTTAAGCTCTCCCGTGGCAGGCAACTTTATCCGTTAAACAGCCAGTTCTCCGGTGTACATATAAACACAAAAAATTACAGAGAATGTTTCTCAAAATATGTTAACGTATTGTTACTATGGGTGATGTCTCGTAAACAAGTTTCTTAGAGTTGTGTCCCTTTATCTTCTCCGTAATCCCAAAACGAAAATAATTATGAGTTATTATTTTTTACCTGACTCGTTTTCTTTATTACTCTTTTATATTCTTGAACATTTCAGCCCCATGTTCGGGTAAACGATGTAGTAATGGAGGAACACTTGATACAAACACGTGCTCGTGCAGCTGTAGGAAACCTTTCACAGGCGACACGTGCGAATTCGGTAACATATTCTACTGTAACATATTCTATTCGTATATGGTTCTGAAAGACCAAAAACTTCTTGTTAAAATCAGTTTAATGATTTAAATGGTCCGTCAAAATTTTTCCTAGATGTACATGTAATTAACTTTTGGGACAGCATATGAATAAAGGTAAATAGACGCATGTTGAAAAGTGTCAAAATTCCTTTGTATATGTTGCTGCAACAAAACCGCTCAAACCTGAATCAATATGCATTGAAAGGGATTTTTAGGCTGGAAAGGCTATGAAAGATGTTGCAAAATAATTTATGTGTTTAAAGAATAAAGTTAAAGATTTATTTAAGCAATCATACTTTACAAATGCCATTTATTTCTGTGAAGTTCGCGCTGTTTCTTTTGTCATAACATTTGTTTAATTTCGTTATTGGTCTAGATTTATATTTTTACAGCACAATGCCCGATAAATGGTGACCCTGGATTTTGTCGGTTCTGGCCTGCCCGTTATTGTCAGATGTACTATAATGTACCAGAAGAATGCCCGTATATGTGTGGAATATGCAAGACAGACAATGCCCCAGTCAGCGTAATGGGCAGGCCTAGACGGGGTGAACAGCCAATGGACAGCCAGTCTACAAATAACCGGTCAAGACCGAAGCGTCTAGGAGATGCTGCGGAAACACGCCGGAAACGCTGAGCAAGGACATTTAGATACGATGAAATATATCACCAATACAATTTGTGGTATTTTATATCCAGCGTCGTGGAGCAATAATATCATTTATTTACTTACACCCATAGGTGTCAATCTTGCCCAAATGTTTATCAAGATAATGCGTCACAAACTGGGGGTTTAGGGATTTTGAGATGCTAGCCGTTTATCATCCAATGTTATATAAATCGAGACTATCTTCAATCAAATGTAACAAAATTGAAATGTATACTATTAGTATTAAATTATTAATGAAATGTAGACTACATTTTTTTTCTTTCCAACTTATCCATCTTCCCTTATTATCGGACATTTTTTTTTCCTTTTATGCATACATGCCTTTTTAGTGCATTTACATCTGCTGAAGTCCAAGGACTCGGACAAAAATCATTGAACTAGAAAATGCCGACAATATGCACAACTAGACTTTTACTGATCATTCCTGTAAGGTTTGGATAAAATTGCACCAGTCGTTTCTGTGGAGTAGTCTGACGCCGTGTTCATAAAGATTTAAGGATCAGAATCAAATGATAAACTATTAATATTCTCCATTATTTATCCTCATAGATTAAATATCTAATATCAATTTGATAACACTGGACTTGCAATAGCAAATTCATAAAATTTTATAATTAATTTACTGTTATATTTACAAGATACAGGCATTTTACAATTGATCCAAGTATTGATTCTGATTCTAAAATTGATCCTTATTTTGATCCGAATATTTTTGTATTTGTTTTGTTATTTGTTAATTTAATCCCAAAATAGTTTGATTTCTTTGCAAATCAACATTTTTTTACATTTTGATTATTTACTATTTAACTCTAGCAAAACACAATCAATTTTAGTAACATAAAACAATGAAAATAAAATCAGGATCACTTGATCCTGGTCTATTCTTTGTGAACACGGGGTCTGGATAAGTTTTGTGTCAACCAGGCCGCAGAAAAGTGATCCCTTGTAAGTTGTGGCTACTTTGTACATGTATCAGCTTCTGCTGGCAACACAAAAACACCTTTTTTATTCCAGGGCCATAACTCTGCCAAAAATCATTTAAGCGGAAAACCCTTGTAATATGCTCAAGTACTTTAGCTACTTACAAAATTAATCCTGTAAGCCAGTCCGCATAGCTGAATCGGTTAGAGCGCGAGACTTGTTATCTCGACATTGCGGGTTCGATTCCCGGGCTGGCCAGCTAAAATTACTAATCAGTCTTTCGGACGTGACTTTAAATCAAGGTCCCGTGTATGGATGCTTATACTATTGGCACGCTAAAGAACCAAGAGAAGCTTCTGGAATCGTGGCGTCTTTATGTATCTGTAATTGTACTATCTTCCAAAATCTAAAATGACTAATACTCTTCTGGAGGTCTCGCCCATATGGGCAACCGGTGGCGACTAAACGCAAATACACACACAATGAAACTGCTTAAGTGGTATAAGAAGTGAAGTGGACATTGAACCAAAAATGCCGACAATATGCACAACTGGACTTGGTACTGATCATTCCCGATTTGGATGAAATTGCACTAGTAGTTTCTGCAAGTAGTCTGGAGAAGTTTTGTGATGGACAGACAGACGGACTTGCGACCGAATTGGGGTAAAGGGCCATTTCTATTGTTATTTTCTTTTGTTTAATCTTTTGTTCCATTGGTCCCTTCCTCTACTGTTACAGAATAAACTTTTTTGTTTTCTTTTGTTATGTTTACAGTAATATGACCCACTTATCCCTAGTTGGTAGTGGGGACGACAGATGACACATGGTGACTGATCCCTATATGTCTTCACTACTTTGTAACGTTCAACACAAAAATCAATATTAACAGCCATCAAAATATATTGAAAAAACAAAACAGCGAATATATTCTTGAGAAGATTTATCTTCACTTTTTTGAAATACTGTTTATTAAAATAATCTTCAATCACATAATTATGTAAAATGTACAAACTACCAAATTTACCTTAATTATAGGAAACACATAAACATTAACTTATTACAATTTTTTAGTATACATTTCCAATTAAAAAACCATAACAAGAATTTTCAGTAAATATTTCCAATTAAAAACCTATTACAATAATACATGTATAAAGTACATTGTGTAAATATTTAATTTTCTAAACTTATAACAATAATGTTGAGTAAATATCTGCATTTCTTATTATTATTATCAAATATTTACTTTATATTATTGTGATAAGTTCATAATGAAAATTATTGTAATAAGTTTGTAATTGTAAATATATACTGAAAATTATTGTAATAGTTTTAATTACAATAATTTCATTCATATTACAAACAAATTACAATAATTTTATTTATTCATTCATTTATCATTTTATTCATTTCAATCATGAATTCAACATTTTCATTCTCATTCATAAGGTTATCATGACCCATTGAATTAATCATCAAGAAAAACATTTTTGTCAATTTTTAATATATAATGATAAATCTTCTTGTCAATTATCAATGAATAAAAATGAAAGGAAAGAGGGAGAGTGACACTCTGTAAATGCAATCATTAATTCTTCAAGTTTAAAAAAACCATTAAATCATATCAATTAACCATTAAATCATATCAATTAACCATTATATCATATCAATTAACCATTAATCATATCAATTAACTATTAAATCATATCAATTAACCATTAATCATATCAATTAACTATTAAATCATATCAACTCATTATATCATATCAATTAACCATTAAATCATATCAATTAACCATTAAATCATATCAATTAACCATTAAATCATATCAATTTTAAACATACAACCATGTTTTGTATTCAAATTGCCTAAGCTAATGAATCACAGATCAATAGAAATTAAATTTGTTTCCTATAAAAACAATTATAAATCTGTTTTAAAATTTTACAATCAACAGGCCAAGAATCAAGTTCATGCTATTTTGTTCTTCATGATACATATTTTACAAGTACCACATAACTTCCATCTTGAATGAAACATATCACTTTTGATTTTAATTGAATGTATTAACTTAAAATTGTCACATTATCTGAATGATTCCAATACATTACATGTACTAGCAAAACATAACAAAAGAATAATATATCTTTATAAAAATATAAAATTATCACAGTTTGCTTCCTGGTATTGGCCCATCCCATTTCTCATCTGAAATAGAAAAACATAAATTTATTTTTTGTCTTTGAAAGGAAAGAAAATACAATTTATTCTGGATAATTACATCAAGATATTAATATTTAGATCTTAATATTATATAAGGCTCGCTTTAAAAAGGTTAATGTTAAAGATTCATAAGTCAAAAACCTGCTGGAACAATAGTGACTGGCCTTTGCCACCAGTAAAGAGCCAGGCCAACCTGTACTGCCATTCATTCTGATCAGGCATTTTTCTGTTGACTGACCAATCAGACTGTATCTCCAAAATTGACAGTTTCAACAAGATAATGCTATACGGCATTAACGTTCATTTATTTTAATTTTACTATCAATAACCAATTTTGACAAAAAAATTGGAAGTTAAAAAAGGGGCATAACTCCAAAAGTATAGCTTTCAGAATAACACTCCATTTCTTACAAAGGCATCATGTCATGATATTAATTACACATGTATTCCAAGTTTTGTGATGATACCTATAAAAAAATTTGAAAAAAGGGCTACATTAAAAACTGATGATGCAGCAATAATAATCACACAATGCTGTCTTTAAAACAGATGAGCTATGTCTATTTAAGAAATACATCAGGTTAAGAGTTAATATCATATTTCAATGCAATGCAGGTTAGAAACAGTCATCATTTCACACAATATGAAATATAACCAATCACTTCCAACATTTGAATCACATGATGTTCCAAAAGAAATCATTATTGGATCCAACCTAATCAATTTAGCCTCGTTTTCATTTCCAGAGTCCAAAAAGTCTATTATCAAATTCATATCACACTATATCAAAGCCTGGTTTTCATTTCCAGAGTCAAAAGGGTTAATACCAAATGCATATCACACTCCATCTAGCTTTGTTTTCAATTCTTAGAGTCCAAAAATCCATATCAAAACCTAATTGTACTTAAAGTAAAAAAGTTCTGTAAAAATGTCAAAAAGCACAGTGAAATAAACAGGTACATGGTTGAGTACAATATTGATTCTAGTGGACTCATACACAGCTGCAAAAATCTATATCAGACCAAGCTAGCAGCTCATCCAATTTAGTTTTGACAACTGTGTACTCATCCAAAAGAATTAAGTATTGTACTCAACTATGTATACATGTAATAACCTTACCCAGCAGGCACATCAACGTTGTTTCAACCTTGAATTATGGTCAGATTTCAACGTTGAAATAAGGTTGGATTTATATTCGGATTTGAAAGTTGAAACAACGTTGAAATTTCAACGTTGATACAACGTTGCAGCTTCAACGTTGAAGTTTCAATGTCATTTCAACGTTGAAAACCCACCATACTTAAATTTTTGGATATAAAGCAAAGTTACAAAGTTTAACAAAATATCAAGACAATATTAAATACTTCAGATATTTTATTTAAAAAATACAGTGCAAGTGCAGCTTAAATTCACTTTAATAGTTGTAACAATTAAGCTACAATCTGTTCCAATGTTTTCTTCTAGATCTTTCTGGGTATGTCAGGTGTTTGAGTACTTCTTTAGCTGTCTCTTACTGCTTCTGCAAATAAAAATAAGAAGTTGTTGACTTGGTCAATCTCAAATTATACATATAATTACTCAACTTAGTTATTTGTTTTTATCTTAAAATGTTTTTCTTTAAGATTTACATCATAAAACAGCATAGAAATTGAAACATAGCTAAGTTTCATATTGACAGCAAATACTGTATGTAAGACAACAAAATATTTTTAAAAAGAAGCTATTTAAAAGTCTCACCTATGATTGGTAAGAAAAACTACTCCCCGTCAGTTCCTTGCAGCTTATTCCCAAGAAATTAACATTCTAGGCTATAGCTAAGACCATTTTATGCAGCATCCTGAAATCAACAAACATGTAAATTTTATATTAATAATATTACAGGAATATTCAGAAAATAATATATTTTAAGACAAGATAAATATCCAGTAGTTGAAAAATTTATACTTTGTATTGTAAAAAAATTTAAATATATAAATTAATAAGAATTAATTTCAATTTAACAAACCTGACAGTCCTTTTCATGTTGAGTGTATGGTATACAGACTACAGCTGCAATACTCCAAATTTCAGCCAGGACCAGGATCTAGAATATAAAATAATATATTATAAAATAGAAATAGATTTATTATTCCCTATAAATTTACAACTATTCAACTTTAAAATTTAACACTCAACTTTGTAATTTAACTTAATAATAATGTATTTTTTTAACTTATTAACACTGTATTATACTATCACAAAAATATAAACATAGACATTGATATATATTGTCTTGGGACGTGAATTATGTGGGCCGAACTACTTAATAGGTTTCAATTTTATAATTGATTAAATTCTAATAAGGATATAGTACAGACAATTTTAAATGTTTAATAATATGAAAAATAGATTAAAGAATGACAAGATTTGTAAAATCATAAATTGCCAAGGACATCAATAACTTACAAGGCCTACAGAACCCAAATCATTCAATTAGGTCGCGAAAACGTGTCAAATCAACTCAATCATGTGTTTTCATCTCACATTTATTTCATACAGTTAATTAAAGTAGAATTTTAAGAATAAATAATAATAATTTAGAAAATAATCAGTAAACTAAAGTAAAACATTACGGTAATACCTTCGAAATCCAAATAAATTGCCAATCGTGTTGTTTTCAAATTTTCCAAACAGCGCCACCATTTGCACGAACGATAATCAAAGACCACAACAAACAAAATCATAGACCGCAACAATTACTTCCCCTGACCAGCGTTATTTTATAAACGGGGTTTTGACTAATATAAATTTATTGATTAATATTATTCATAAAGAACTAAAAAATAAAACAACAAACAACAAAATATATAAACTAACATTTAAAGCGTTAATATAAAGTGAAAAATTATTTCCAACTTTATTTGTTTAAACGCTTATTTTGAATATACGGAAAAAGATTGTAACGCAAATTTTCCTGACAAAAATCACATACAGACTAATTCAATAAAGGAATAATAACACAAAATTAGTGGTATAAAGGTTTATGTAAAGATTAAACTAAATGTAAAACTTCGACCATAAACAACATTGAATCAACGTTGTATATACATTGGCAATATAACCGTATGGTCGCCCATAGTTGAATATTGGTTGAACAACGTCACGACCATATTTCAACGTTGTTTCAACGTTGAAACAACGTCGAGTGCCTGCTGGGTATATTATTACATTTTAGGTTTAAATACAAACATTTAAAATACATGTACATTAAAAACTCGATAATGAGACCACTGGAGGGACTATGCTTATCTGGTCTTGATAACAGGGTGGTCTCATTAAAGAGTTTAGTCAGACTTTGTACTTACTTAATACTTGGGCAAGGATTGGGAATCTATCTGATCCAAACAACATCACTGGCTTCTTAACATGAGCAATTATTGTAGGTGACCCAAATGCCTGCAAAAACAAATTATATATGACACCTAGCTGTTTACATTTTTTATTTTTATTAGAGCTTGAAAAATTTAGTACTTAATCTACATAAATATAATGTGCTATAATTATATCACATTTTCAAAGTAAGAATGGTTAACAGTTTAAAAGAGTAATTTTTCACTGATGTGTCTATAGTGAAATGCTAAAATTGAACGCCATGTTTAATGACAATAGTGAAATATCGTTTTTATTAAATGGCTTTATTACACTTCTACGCCGCAGTTTATGCGATAAGGAATATTATCATTTTTTAAGAAAATTGTAAAGATAACCTGTTTATCAAATTTAATTTGTTGTCAGTATAACCAATGGAACATGTCAGTATAACCAATGGAACATGTCAGTCAGTATAACCAATGAAACATGTCAATATAACCAATGAAACATGTGCCCCATTGGAAATTAGATATGAACAGATATGTAACACATATAACTTCAACCATACTCATAATTAACCAGTAAGATACATTCAACCTTGTACTAGTTTTACAATTTTATATACAATGTAAATATATATATATTTTTTAGAAATTCAAAAGTTGGCTCACTACCTCGTACTCTAGAGCTTCACTTGTATATTGTTTTAATCTTTCTTTAACAGCTTGATCCTTCATTTTTTGAAGACAGGATTTCACTTGCTCGTCACCCAAACCAGCCTTTTGTCCAGCCTAGAATAGCAACAAAACTATCATTCTGAGGACATTGATGTTTTTAAAGTAATTCCAGTGAATCCTTTTTAAAGTAACATAGAACAAATAAAAATATAACACAGTGCGTTTACTTCATGGCACAGGAAAAGTTTTCCTATCAATCCTTTACTGAAAATCACAAACATAACCAGATTGACCTCCATTAAAGAGCACCTCTGCTGAAAAAACCTGCCTATAAATGCCACCCTTTACCATACCCATATGTTTAAAGAGCAAAATCAGCTGTTTTGGAAGCTACATTGCAACTACAAACATATTTTCAATGTTCAAGCCTAGTCTTTTCTTTCAACATGTTCATTTTAGCTTGAAGAAATCCCAGGACTTACTGAACCCCTCTTGACTCCACTTTATATACCTACCAGTTCTTGTGTTATAATCATAATCAAACATATTAAATAATCCAGCATGTTTTTAACCCATAATTCTTTAGCTGAGAATATCTAAAACATCTAATGACTTCACAATATTTAAGTCTCATCTTTAATAGCTTTTATTTGGCTGTATTGAAAAACAAAAGGGCCATGATGGCCCTGAGATCGCTCACCTGTATATACGCCCCCGGAGCGGGGCCAGTTTAAACCCCAGGGCTTTTATTTGAACAAACTTTGAAGACACCCATTAGAAGATGTTTCATGATGTTAAGTTTTTACTACACACATATAATGAAAAACAATGACCCCCCCCCACCCCCAACAGGGCCAATTTTAACCCAAGGGCTTTTATTTGAACAAACTTGGTAGACACCCATAAGATGTTTCATGCTAAACATCTAAGCTCTAGCTCATTGGGTTTTTTAAAAGAAGATTTTTTAAGTTTTTACTATACACATAAAGTTAAAAACAATGACACCTCTGGGGCGGAGCCAGTTTTGACCCCAGTGCTTTTATTTGAACAAACTTTGTAGACACTTACTAGAAGATGTTTCATGCTTAATATCTAAACTCTAGCTATTTGGGTTTTTTCTAAGAAGATTTTTAAGTTTTTGCTATACACATAATTATAAGGAAAATCAATGACCCCTGGGGGCGGGGCCAATTTTGACCTGAACAAACTTTTTAGACACTCACTAGAAGATGTTTCATGCTTAATATCTAAACTCTAGCTATTTGGGTTTTACTAAAGAAGATTTTCTAAGTTTTTGCTATACACATATAAGGAAAATCAATGACCCCCCCCCTCCCCCCCGGGGCGGGGCCAATTTTGACCCAAGGACTTTTATTTGAACAAACTTGGTAGACACCCATTAGAACATGTTTCATGCTAAATATCTTAGCTCTAGCTCTTTGAGTTCTTTAAAAGAAGATTTTTTTAAGTTTTTACTTTATGCATATAGGGAAAATCAATGACCCCCTGGGGCGGGGCCAATGTTTACCCCAGGGCTTTTATTTGAACAAACTTGGTAGACAAACATAGGAAGATGTTTCATGCTAAACATCTAAGCTCTAGCTCATTGGGTTTTTTAAAAGAAGATTTTTTAAGTTTTTACTATATGCATATAGGGAAAATCAATGACCCCCTGGCGCGGGACCAATTTTGACCCCAGGGCTTTTATTTGAACAAAATTGGTAGACACTCACTAGAAGATGTTTCATACCAAATATCTAAGCTCTAGCTCTTTGTGTTTTTTAAAAGAAGATATTTAAAGTTTTTTTTTTCGGTTGCCATGGCAACCAGAGTTCTGCATGGAATTAAATTCTTTGAACAATTTTTAAAGGTGACCACCAAAGGAACCTTCCTGTGAAGTTTAGATGAAACTGGCTTAGTGGTTTATGAGGAGATGTCATTAAAAGTAAAAGTTTACGGACCGACGGACGCTGGACGGACAGACGCCGGACGAAAAGCGATCACAAAAGCTCACCCTATCACTTTGTGACAGGTGAGCTAAAAAGTAAGGAAAAACTAATATTGTCACCTGTTGTAAGCTGTCAGGATCTACTATATCTTCATCCTGAAAAAAATAAGCATCTTAAATTCCATAAGCATTTTAAATTTGAATTTTGGAACAGCCTATTGTTCATGTGTTTTTATTTTTACATTAAAATTCTGAATTTAAGTAGCCAGTATTTTATTACAATTATATGTTTGTTTTTCTGTTGCTTTTTCCAGCATATTTTAAATATCTCTGTGGCTGATCCACGTAACACAGCCTTTCCTGGATAACTACCTAGAAATTACCCATTTCTTTGCAAGTGAGCAACTTCTAACATGATTTCTGAATCAGCAAAGGGAGACTGGGACCATTAAACTCAATGTCCAAGATTTAAACTCAATGTCCAAGATTTAAACTCAATGTCCAAGATCAATTGCTATTGAGAATATACATCTAGCCTGAGGATCGAACCAACCACCTTGGAGTACTTATCTGATGCTCTCCCTCTTGAGCTTTAGTGAGCAGACTATATAATAAATACTGTTATAATCCTTATACTCCTACACTGCCTATCAGTACATATAGGAATAAACAGCAACAGGACAGGGCATTTACCTAAGGGCCAGATCTATATTCTTACATTTTACCTGAGGCTAATGTGTAGTTCTTTCTGCCACATATTACGAATTAATGACAGTCAGTTGCCAATTATCTATTCTTTACTTTAACATAATGATTGCTAAATTTTTCTTTTTAGTTTATACTAATTTATTCTAGTTTGACTGTGTTATAAGACAAACGCTTATTGAAACTTCATTGAATCTGTTCCTGGAACCAACAGGTACTAAAAATTTTCTTATTGTAATACTAAATAGGCTACATTCCTACAATCAATTTAAAACTCTAGATTTAGCATAAGTAAGAGGGTTTCTTATATCAAAATGCCACAAACCAAGTATAAAATATTATAATGTCAGAACAAAACTGCACATTATGAGCAGGACTGGTGGCAAAGGCTTTCTCCTTTATTTATCATTCAGAAAGAAACTTTTTATTTTTAGAAACACTGCAGATCTTCACCTTCACCCTAAGGGCCCCAAAAGTAATCCCATGCAAGGTTTCAATATAAGCTTGCTAAGTATGTACTTATTTGATTAAAATATCCCATTCTTACTCTAGTTACTGACTTTAAAACCATTTTTCTATTTTGAGTAACATATACCTTTACCCTAGACTAGCCCAAAGCTATCCTTAGTGAGGTATCAATATAAGTTTACTATATATTAAGTTAGAATACAATAATCTTATAACACAAGTTATAACCGGAAACCATTAAATTGACCCACTGAGGCACTAACAAGCTCACTCCTAGATATCCACAAATACTTTGTTTGTGGAGTTTTTTTTATACATTATTGACCCTTTTATGAAAGCGATAAGTGTCAAGGAAGAGTTACTATGAATAAATAAACAAATGTTTGCTATGGAGGACGTAACCAGAGTAATAAGATATGAAAATCAGTAAAATTTCAAAGTGAATATTTTTACAATTTTCTCTTGGACATAAGACAGTATTAAAAGTTAAACATACAGTACCCGACTCCAGATTCTCATCCACAGCTCCCTAGATAAAGGCTCTACTTTAGAACTGTCCATTAAATCAACAGCTGTAATAAACCTCTGGGCTGACAAGGAACCTTTGTTAAACATAACTTCAGCTGGATCCTGCAATATAGAATGGAAAAGTTGAATGAAAAATTTATACCCTGAGACTATATGCATAATTAACTACATGTTATGGATATTTTTTTTTCAGTTGGGTTATATGTCACACCAACACAGTATAGGTCATATTGCAACTTCCAGCTTTACTGGTGGATTGAAACCTCAATAGAGTACAATCACCAACGTTCCGTAAGCTAGCTGGATAGCTTTCTCAGATGAAAGAATTTGAAGACGCTTACATGAATCAAACCTACAGCAGTGCGAGGCAAAACGGTTTTATTTATTATCAAGAGTGTCACAAAATAGGGGTAATGCATATTCCACAGATGGGTTGACATAATTCTTAGTTTTCTAGTGGGGGTTAAAATATTTCTGACTTTTACTTGTTTAAATTTATGTGTGATTTTTGCTAACAAAAATAAGTTGCTATCCAAACCCTCAGAGATTCTACATACTAGCTACATCCCGCAGAGGATTATGGCCCCCTAACCCTCCCTCTGTCTCTGGAACCAGGCAAAATGTGAGGCATCAAGTGATCAGAAATATTGCAGGGATCTTGTTTGACTTTTAAATGAAACATCATTACTTTTAAATGACCTAAAATCAATCCTTCACAAAATTACAATTTCGAAATAAAATGGGTTAAAAAGTTTTGTATACTGGTAGTATTACAAAATATATTATTGTATTAATAATATAAAACACTTTTAATGGATTATTTTGTTGCTAAACAAGAGCCACTGCCTAGTGGGGACCAAATAGACTTTTTCTTATTTTTAAGGTCAAAATCATCAGAGGAAGAATATTATAGTAGAGTTTTTTTTTTGTACCAAAATTAATATAATTCAAATTTAATATTTGACCTTGATGATCAAATCCTTACGGATAGAGAAAATAAAACTTGATAAAAATGTATTATAATTTAAGGAAAAGTAAAAAGATCCAAGGTTTAAGTAAATGTTTACATGTTATGTGTGATTAATGACAGATTTTGCAGACTAAACACAGTAAGGGCTATTCATGAAAAATAGCATGAATCTGAGGGTGTGCTGCTTTAAAAGGCATATTGACTAAACATAATTATAGCGATTTGGTGATCTGAAACTCTGCAAATGTTGTTTTTTTTCCATCTAATCATTAGTAACAAACTTTTACAGTAAGAACTTTATAACTATATATTGATAAAAAGCACCACATGTTGATCACACTATTGTGAACGGTAATATACCAATAAGCAATGCAATGGTAAATTTTGTTTGTATCTCGGGATTAAATGGGAATAACAAACATTTGCCCAATTCAGAATGACATCGGTTAAAAGCACCAAATAAAGAAGACATACTTTTGGTGGGACCAATGGTACATTATAATACTTTGCTAGTAGCTGCATTTCTTTAAACATGTACTTTCCTTTGTTTGGTACCATAGCTGGGGGTCTGTTACCTGCAAAAATACAATGTGAAGTTAAACCATGTCATAACATAAATTATATGTAAAATATATGATCAGTGAGAATGTTTCTAGTGATGTTAATATATTACCTTTCAATTTCATTAAAGTAATTCTACAAATAACTAATTTCTTCACATTCATTCATGCCATAATTTATAGGCTAATTCCAGGGACACTTTATTTGGAGGTGGGGGGGGGCATTGATCAGCAACCAAATTGTTTTTAAAATTTACATAGTGTCATACAACCTATAATACTGTGGTATTCAAAACTTGCAAATTTAATGACAATCTTTTTTTAAAGTATTGTAAATTCAATCAGTCACAGAACAGAATAAGGAAATAATCACATTTTAATATGGGGATCTGATGATGATGTTTTTTGTTTTCTTCAGACCCCAACTGAGTAAAGTTGTAAAGAGTATAAAGCTATACATACATTCAAACCACTTGCCCATCACCGCTGTGAGTTCGAATCCCAATAGGGACTTTGGATTCTTTCATGTGAGGAAGCTATCCAGCTAGCTTACGGAACGTTGGTGGTTCTACTCAGGTGCCTGTTTGTGCCTGAATTATGTACGGAAGGGCACCTGAGGTCTTCCTCCACCAGTAAAGCTTGAACATCGCCATATGACCTATACTGTGTCCGTGTGATGTAAAACCCAATCAAGCAAACAAACAAACAAACACAGCTCTATATATACACTGCCTCTTGTTTTAAAAAAAAACATTTATGTAGAAATCATTTCTTAAAATGATGTATGTAAATTAATTCTATAAATCACTTATTCCATTCACATTATGTTTTCAGTTTTTATCTGAGCTAATAAATGTGCCAACAAAAAACAAGTTTTGGCCAAAGTCAAATGGGATATTTTAATCTACAGGCTGATAACACAACTGGTTTTAACAGGATTTTAACTGATGATATGAACCGCCAATCTGTTTAATAATGAAGACACTGGAATTCATAAGTCATATTGAATTTTTTATATTATTATAATCATGATGGTATATATTAGAACATATTAGAACTGTCATCGCTAGAACTGAAATAATATTGATTTAATGATGATATTTTTCTGTCAATCAATAATAAATACACATTTGAGAAAGTCAATAATTTTGACCTAATAACTGAATGTCTAGAAATTATGAAAATTCACCCAAAACATATTATGCAGAAGAATATTTCATAGCAGTGATGACAAAAAATGGTCAGCAAAAATTATGCAATGGGAATTTACAAATAAGTATGAAAAGAAAATGCTTTTTACAGAATGCATTTAAACAGGTATGAAAAAATATACAGACAAGTAATTAATACTTAAAGTAAGTAGTTATCCATACATTGGTGTACAGTAAACTCCGCTTATAACGTACTCATTGGGACATCCAAAATCTGTTCCTTATATCCGGAGTTCCTTATAAGCATATAGCGAATTAGTTCCTTGTATCAGGAGTTTTTATAGCGAACAGATTTACATATAACGAACTGATTATTTTACCATCGTCCGCCATTTCGAAGAGCATTTGATTAAGACAAAAATAGTCATTTATTTCTAATTTAGACACAATACTCGAGAACGTACTTTTTGAAATTTGAAAATCCTTCAGTTTAAGTATTACCCCCTTTCTCAATTTCTCATAAAATATCATAATTATTTTGTTTCTAAACTCAGTGCTTTTCGATTTTTTTCCATGATTAAGAATAAACAAGATTTTCAATTTTCCTTCCTTTTATATTGAATATCTTCTATTATATTATAAGAATGACTTTTACTAATAAAGCATATACATTTCTTTTCCTTTCAATCAAGCATGCTTTGTAGCTTTTAATGGATTATGCTTGCAAGCATGCGTGATTATGTTGAAAACCGATTATAAATGATCATAATTATTTTACTGATAAAGAAACTATTAAATATAAGCATAAAAGGAATAACCGTTTTATCTTGGTGACAAGAATTTGTGTTAGAAATATCCTGAATAGAAAACTATTACGTACTGCTATACAAGATGTCTGGAACTACATACAACAATAAACGGTACATTTGGTATGTGCCAATGAAAACGAAAGTTGAAAATGCGGGATCTATTTACGGATAGACAATATTTTGGAGTTTGCTATAAAAGTGTAATTTTCTGTACGTTTAACTAAAGTGGGACTATCACTAAGAAATATGTTCCTTATAAGCGATAATTCCTTATAACCGTGTTCGCTATAACTGTATATTTTTATATTAAATAAAGAAGGGCAAAATTCGGGCCAAAATAAATTGTTCCTGATAACCGGAAGTTCGCTATAACCGTGTTCGCTATAAGTGAAGTTTACTGTATCATCAATATCTGTTGTCTGATATTGATATATTGTTTATATTTGCTTTGCACTGAATCAATAACAACTCTAGAATATATTGGGACAGTGGTTGATGTGGTGTCAAGCAGGAGATACTTGCAGGTTCAGAAAGGTACTAATGAATAAAGGTGTAAAAGTGTTGGATCAATAAATATAAGTTTAAGCTACACTTACTTGCTTCATTCATTATTCCTCCCAGGAAAAATGGTTTCAGCTTTAATTCTATGTTCCATACATTCTTATACCTGCAAAGCACCTGCAAAATATTAAATGAATAAGCAAGTGACATATAAATCTGTCAATAAAATATAAACTTGACAGTCTAAATGACTTTTTTGGTAGTTGGATTTTATGTCACACTGATACTGAAAGGTCATAAGGTGACTTTCCAGCCTTATTCACGTAGATGAAAACCTCATGTGCCCTTTTATGTCGCAAGATTTTGCGAGAACTGATGCATCCTGGGTAAAAGTAGCCAAAATACCGCCATATTGAATTCCCGGAGAAACATCAACAAAAAAAGTTATCATATGTCGCAAGATTTTGCGAGAATTGATGCATCCTGGGTAAAAGTAGCCAAAATACTGCCATATTGAATTCCCGGAGAAACATCAACAAAAAAAGACTAAACATTTTTTACTTATATAAGAAGCAATAGTTATTTATTCTAAAACCTACAAAACACACTTTTCCACACAAATATTTCTCCGATGAAAATCCATGTTGGCAATGCCAGCAATAATTCACGGATATCGCCAAAGTTAAACGATAGTGTGAAAATCGGATACTAGCGGGAAAACCCAATTATTACCAAAGCGCGCAAAGGATTGTGGTTCTGAATCGGACTCTCGTCTATTTTCAGAGTGCCCTATCTATTGTTTATATATCTGTCCTGGTCACCAGTAAGGGCTGCAACAATACACCTAAAGTTTGATTTGATTTTGATTTCAGACACCCCTATTTTATCTTTTTTCGATTCGATTCATGTGTGATTACAATATTGTCTTCATTTGACAATCCTGTTCATTTGCTGAAAAAGTTAGTGGCCCTATCAATTTATTTTGGCATTTCTTTAGTTGTCTCAACTTATTTGATCCTTAGACTTAACTGCATGACTTGTTATTTCTAGTAGCTGGGACAACTACATGTAGTAGTGAACTTTATGAAAATAAAAAATGGCAAAATTAACACTAGGCTTTTTTAGCAAATCAACATCAGTATACATCTTTCTTGACTAAAAAATCTCAGGGGAGTCTAAATCACATTTTTGGAGAAGGGATAGCGTTAGAGAATAAAATAAGATCAGAACGTCTTAACAGCTTAAGTATCCCCACAGGAACTTGAAATTCTATCAATATTAATGATAATATCCAAAATATACCCCATATACAGTATAAATTTATAGTATATAGGGGGTATATTTGGATATTATCATTAATATTGGTTATTTGATAGAATTTCAAGTTCCTGTGGTATCCCTATTATAAATGTCAAAAATTAGACCGAAATTTTGTATGCTATGGAAATCAAATATCATATACTAGGATTACTGTCAATACATAAATATCAAACAAGATTTACTGACTATAATTAATGACAAGTATACCTCGAAAGCAAACCATGAGTAAGGGGAAACTACATCATAAAATAATTCAACAGTTTTCCTTGTGGGCGCAGCCATTTTTATTCGCGAATTGATATGGATAAAACCCGTACCGGATCGGTTATAGCCTGTAAGACTATTCCGTATAAGTGTCGCAAAACTAACATGTTTACGCAAACAATATAGAACACAATGTAGAGTATTAAACTCTTTACGGCTAGTTAAATGTAAATTTAGTGTCTTCAGACGAAACTTGAAATCATTATTAATAGCCTACAAAGTTAATATCATACATGTGTAAACACGTACATGTACACCACGGATTTATATAAATCCGTGCATACACGTAGTTTTTATCAGACGAGTAAGAAATTAGAATTTTAAAAACAAAGATCTACACTCATAAAGTCATCTTGCTCAACCCTTATTAATCATCAGAAAATTTTATCTTTGTAACATGAATGTGGCATCTGTTTATATATATATACAAAGTACCATCAAGTTTCAATATTTAATGTACTTTCTTGACAGTAGATGTTAATAACTTTTTAATTCACGTTGAAAATGAATTAAACTTAGTTTATGGTAAATGTTAAAAGTAACTGATAGTTGACAAGTGTAGGTCATGCAGGGTTTGCCCCCATTCCCCTAGCTTGCACCCTCTCTCGAGTGTGAATGTGAGGTCTACCTCTCTTTAGGTTTAAAGACCGACGTCCATAAAAACTCAAAACCTGATGTCAATTAGAGTCATAAAATGTGTGTCCCGAATTATGACATAGAAACTAAGATTTTTCAATTTGATCATTAATTATACATAATTGACTTGGGTTAAAGATACAGTTGAGTTCACACTAAACTTCCCACCCTTGTGCACTTCTAGTGCACTAGAGCTGAACTAGAAGTGCACACCGTGTGCACTTCTAGTGCACTAGACCATATGACCAGGCTGGCCAGGAAGGTGACACCTAAATGGTTTATTGGATGATTGTATATCAAGTGACAGGGGGTATCTGTTGTTAAGCTGCTGTAACCATATTGTGCATAGACAGATAGTGATCATCGGAGATTTTATTTTTTGATAATACAAAAAGAGTTTTTCATGAACTGTGTATCAAATCTCCAATAAAGTACATGTACGCTAATATCACTGGATATGGTTTAAACATATTTATTTAAGCTCGATTGCGAAACAAGTTCTTGCAACTTATATTCACTTTCGAGTCCGCCAGTACTGGTGTCATATGGAGAAACATGGTCGTGACCCGAGTAGGGCTCGAACCCATGATCTCTGGGTTGAGAGGCAGACACCTTAACCACTAGGCCACCGCTCCCCTTATTCACGATATGATCAGCTTTACTACTGATTTTTTTATTGCCTAAAAAAACGAATATGTATATGATTTTTACATTTCTCTGTTCATTTATAGTACATTGATTAATATGTACAGATGTGGCACTTAAGCTTACACATTGTATTTCCTTTCAGGTATTTAAATGATAATTAATATTACTGACTAAACAAAGATGTATTTCACAGACTTCCGCTTGAGAGTGAGTAATACGCGAAAAAATACCGATTTTGGAATGAAAATTGTTAAATAAGTTCAATCATAATGATTGAGGAATTGTTAAATTTCAAACTAGGAGATACTTCTGGTCTAAGCTCTATGGTAAAACCTATATTTTCCGGGGGGAAAACAAAACAAAAGAAAATAATTAATGTCTCACCCCGATTCTAAAATTTGTCACAATTGTTGTTTTCAAGCTTTACATAATTATAATAAACGAGCAAATCCTCTCGATACTTAGAGGAATAATCACATGCCCTTAGAAAACTAAATGTTATCTGGTGTGCGCACAGTTGTCTAGGAAAAAATGCCAAAGAAATCGTCATTGGTGTTGTTTCTCAACTGTACGGTTGCTTGCTACTCATTGTACGGTTGCTTGGAAAAAAAATGAATTGTGTACGGTTGTTTTACAGTCAGTCGACTATTTTGAAAATTCTTGATATTCTATTTGTTTAAGCTATTGTTAATGAAGTTAGGATTAAAAATCACATGTAAACGGTTACCTTGCAAGTAACCGGACGACTGGGTTTTCAGATTATCCAAGCAACCGTACAGCGAGAAAACCTCATGGCAAATTTTCTCAACGAAGGTGTTCTCTTCAAATTTTCCCTCATTTTCTAGTACTTAGATTATTATGTTCCTAGAGGTTTTGCACGAATATTAGATGTAAAACTTCGGAATTGTTGCTTGATCGAAGTCTTGAAGTCGACAAAAAAACAAACAACATGCTGATTAAAAAATAATTGTTGCTTTTTGTTCTTAATGGCATACTTCTCGATTGAAATATCATTCCTTTACTATTATACTATAAGGCTACACTGCAATGATGAGTATAAACTTGAATTATTTTTGTATGCGCAGCGTTCGAGTACTCGTTGCACGCCTAACACGTGCGTCTTTTTTCCCGCGCTTCAACGAGGCAAAATTTGTACATGTATATAAGGTTGTTACTTTTGTGACTTTTTTTATTAATTAGACTATTCATATAATAAAACAATTATTGACTAGTGAGCCATTAAATATGATGTGATATTCACCGGCAGAAAGTCATATTGATCTCGGCTTTCGCCTCGGTCAATATGTCATCTGCCGGTGAATATCACATCATATTCAATGGGTCACAAGTCAATAATTGTATAATATAAAGTAAATTATATACGTACCTATCAAGAAAAAAGGAAAGTTATTTCTTTTGTAAAACAGTAGATAGGAAATGCCATTTCTTTTCATATTGTGAATAAGTGACACCATTTTCAAAATAAGAAAAGTACAGTAGATTAATGTCTTTAAGACATAAACAGTGTATTTCCAACTTTCAATTGGAAAAAATAAAGGTCTGTGGGATAATCAAAACAATGCGAAACATTATACATAGCACCATTATCTCCCGAAACGAAATTTAGGATTGGAAACACTCCTGATCTTCGGAAAAAGAAAAAAAAATGCTCTAAATAAAGGCAAAACATTGTATGATAAAGTAAATTTAACACTTTAAAAATTACAAAATTTCAAACTTTCCTATTTTGTTATACTTTTCATTGTTTTAATCACATTTCGTCTTTTATAACGAAATAAGGTTTCAAAAAACGTTTGCGCCCATTCACAAATATTATGCATTCAAATACGAAATGCAATTGATCATTTGCTGGGTTTCTTGCCCATTTTCTGTTTTTTATTGGGAGATTGCGGCTAAACGGGTGCTAAATGACATGTATGAATATTAAATTGAAGGCATATCGGTAAGAATAAGACTGATTATGTCTCAAATTTTACATTCAAAAAAGTTTATAGAAAATAGCCTTTTTACTTGAATTTTCCACAGTGACATACAAATCGTTAAGAAACAAGCCTTTTATTTTTGTTGTATCATACGTTTCAGCCTGATACAGTTTGGGAATTGATGCTTCGTCCATATATTTGATATATTATCAATCCAAGGATATCTTTTTTTCAATGACACTTTTTGAGCTATTTTACTACATTTCTTTAAAAAGTTGCACATATTTATCGGTAATGCATCTAGATATTTTGGTATGAATATGAAACCCCAGATAAAGGTAACCAATGAACGAGCATATCGCTATTCCTTTCTCTGTCGTCACAATAAGTACCCCCGCCGACCCCCCAAAGTATGGTAAAAGTATGGCTGCAAATCATTAAATCATTTAGATAAATATCTAAATGATAAAACCAAGGATATCAAACAGTATGCAGAAGCGAACAATCCTAGATGCCTTAAAACACCTTTTTGCAAATACCTGTCTTTGATTTCAGAAGACGGCCCCGACCCCTTATAAGTAAAGGTATCACTGGAGAAATAAGATATTCGGTACACAAATTTGGTATTCATACTATACAAAAGTCCAAGCTTTCATAAAAAGGATTCGACGAGCAACTACTTGTAGCAGGAACTCAACATAGGAGTACTGCTATACGTGCATTCAAGCGCACAAGCAACGAACAGCTAAAGAGAGTGTCCGACGCGCCAAATCTTAGCCAGCAAACAAAAGGCAACTATAATCTACCATCGGCGTTATCAGTAACGTCAGTAATGTCCACAAGCAGTAGTGCGACCACCACTGTGTCGAAATTAACAATCACTAAAGTTAATTTTAATGTCAATATAAAGTTTTAGAGAGAGCCTTTGCGAAGCGACACATATATAATTCAATGACTGGTTATTTTTGAGAAACTAGAGTATTATGTAATATAAATCCGTGATTCAGGAACTTTAACGAGGTAACGCGAATTTCATGAGTTAAGCTGATGCTAACTCATAGGAAATGTCTAAATTAAAGTTAATCTTTTTTGTTGTTGTTGTTGCTTTTTCTCCCAATATTATATGACACTTGTAGGTCTGTAAATGGCTCAGGCATACCGGAAATCAAACAAAGTAATATATTAGTTGCGTTATAATCAATGAAGCACAAAAGAAATCTTCAATTCGGTAGTCAGGATTGATTTATTGCTTATTGCGACAGGTTTGCACTATTCGGCGAGTTCTCTCTAAATGCGCCGTTTTACTGCGTATTGACGGTGTATTTTCCTAATCAATTACATGTAGCACCTTAATGATTTCCGTGCACTTCTACGTCCGTGAGAAGACATTTTTAAATAACTGTTACATCCAAAGTGAATTTACTATTGTCACTAATTTATAATGTCTTAAATGTACGACTTTTAACTGACTCATACAGAACACCGTACATTTTTGCGATTGCATAACTGACAATGAATTAAAGGGCTATCTAAAAGTATCTTCTAATAGACGTAAGAAGACACTTTCTTAATAGCTCTGCAGCGGGTAAAGTCGTACAATTTTATTTTATAGAGATAAGGGCTATATCTTCAATTTATCGCATGGTTTTGAACTTTTCCTTTGTTCTTACTAGCCCATTATACTCAGTACACTTCAATGAGCATTTGAAAACTATAGTGATATATAACAGTACAGTTTTTTCATTGATTCATATAGGAAAAAAACTCGACTGTTATATATCGGTTGAGTTTTTTTCGCACCTGTTATATATCAATGCAGTTTTTTTTCACAGAGGCTCCAATGGGGCAGTGGTAACGAACATTCCCAGGAGCAAAAAAATGAAATCAATAAAATAAAATAAAATAAAATAAATACAATGAAAAATATAAACAAAGATAATTTATGAAATGAAATTTACTCTCATTTAATCAAAAAGATACATCTGCTGAATGAATTATTTCCACTGAAAAAAACCCTTTAATTAAAATGAATCAATATTGGTAATAGTTTACAATTCGCCTCTAACATTGGATGTCTCTTGTATATCTTTATTTTTGCGGCAGCGAAAACAACTGGAAAAAACTGCCTTATCATGAATAACTGTAATGTAGCTAACGATTTATTTATTTATTTTACTAAAAAAGAAACAGTATGCCATTGCGATAAAACAGTTATAGTATATGAAACTCGTTAGTTACGGGGGTATAACACTGGCTGCGGCGACATCTCGGGATGTCTCTGCAAAAAAAAAAATTGTCTCGGCCTAACGGCCTCGACATTTTTTTTAGCAGAAACACCCCTTGATGTCGCCCCAGCCACCAGCCACCAGCCAGTGTTATATCCTCGTAACTAACTCGTTTCCTGAACTATAACTTTTACATACGTATATTTTGTATGTTAATGATTAAATATCAAGATCCTGTGGTTGAACAATTGTTATATATATTTTTTGACAATATTGACCTGAGACATATTATCTTTTGTCGGTATACGTACCATTATTAAAATGGGTTTTGCAAGTTATTCAATTGTCATCTCGCAAACCTTTTATATTGTACATCCTCCTGTAGAATTTGTTACTGATGTAACACACGTCCTGACAATTCGCCGCTACCCCCTCGCCCCTTTCTGTCTGTGATCATGATTTCGCTGTTTTTGAAACGCATGCGCTAGCTGAAACCGGGTGACTTGCTTGCCGAGTAATTGCCCTTTGTTAATAAAACCACCTCATATGAAAATGAAGGACAATTCGCAATTTGATGGCAAAACTTTCCGAAAAATCGAATTTTTAGTTTTTAATGGGCTTCGTATTTTGTAATTTACGCTACTGACTACTGCTGCTCAAAACTTGTTTGTTAAGCCATTCAACGTCCAAATGACGTCAAATTTCAAATTTATGTCATTTTAATATTAATAGATGTTTATCTGCATTTTACCTGATGAAATACCGTTCATTTTTTTTAACATTTGTTTATATTTAGGCCTAAACATAATATGAAAATTTCGGCGTGCGCCGATGTTGCGTTGCTATGGTTATTAAAGGGAACAGTGTTCGTAAAGGAAGTAAAGTTTCAAGATAAAAGTATAACTTACCTTTAGAAATAAAGACAGTCTTTGGTTTCATAACAACCAATGTTGTTTTTATGAACCAAGTAAAAAATGACAGCAAAAGTCCACGAACTTTTTGAACATACCTCGTATATAACAATAGTCATATTTCTTTCTTGATTCATAGATACAGTGAATGATAATATATGTTTTCATTTACAATAAACTTAAAGTAATAGCTGCACGTCTAATGATAAGTGCACATTTTCTTATTATTAAACTTTAAGTAAATGTACTTATATTGTATATGTAATGCACGATGGGACTGATTATTCTTTTTTATCACATCCCCGTTTTTGCGACTCCAAAAAGATGATATTGCACAGCCATGCATATATTTTGATGTGACGTAATTGGTGTTATAAACATAGCGTTAAGACATGATATAATGTTAGCGTAACACGTTACCATAGGCGCTTTTTTGGTATGTCATAAATAGAATACTAGTATTTAATATGTGTAAGTTTATAACTGAATATATTTTTTAAAATCGTTGAATAAAATATAACCATACCCGCCAGAGGCCCGCATTATATAACTCTTTTCAAATCGTTCAATAACTGTCAAATACTTAACTTACAGTCAATCAATATCCTCTATTTATCGTATAAATGTCTGTTCCTTTGCTGATGAAGTGAACTGTTACTTCATACTTTGGCACTTCGAATGCCTGAATATTAATTGAACAAATTTTTCTTCCAAGTGCAGGTTTGCAACCATTTTATAGTTAAGAGAACTTCTTTAGGTTTATCTGAGAAGTTTAGAATATTAGATGGGTCTCTTTCCGAAATGTCGTTTGCCAATTTTCTCCTTCGCCAATTAGATTATAATTTAAATAAAGATTTTAAAATACAATTTTATTTTATTTACTTTCTTGTTATCTTTGAAATAATTACAATTAAACGCCGGCATGAGAAAAACAAACCTTAATGTCACTTACTTTTCTCAATTGACTTATTGAATTCTTATAGTAAGACAATTATTGAACTCTTGAAATAAATAAAAAAATCTTGAAATTGTCTTATTGTTACCTATTCATAATTATCTTCAAAGTTTAAAAGGTAATTCACTTACTTATTGTTAATCTCTATAATAACCTTAGCGTCGTTTGACGTAATTTGTAAAATGCCGTCAAGGGTAGTCGTTCAATTATGTCATGATCTATATCAATTTTTCAAAAATGATAAACCTAGATCAAGAAATTATTTTCCTATGACCTCCCTATTTTTCATTCTTGTAGTGGTCAATCTCTCCGGCTTCCTTATGACTAAATATGGGTGGCGACGCATGGCCCGTCCCAATATCCCTTTCCAGCTTTGAAATTCATCCGCTTGGTAAGAAAAAAGCGTTCTATTTAAGACTTGCTGTGCTTTGACAGGCTGCCATTTTTACGGCATCGACGAATTTATCTTTTATGGCTCTAGGTATATGGGGAGGCGGCCGTTAGGTAGATGCATTTTATGTTTACCACTAATTCTATCCCCTTTGGTCGACTTTGGTACATTAAAATGCTTTGCAGCCTGTCTAATAGACATGCCGTCTTTCATGTCATTAACAGCGTCATCTAATGATTTCTGTTTATAAAGTTGGGTGTTACCCCACTTCGTAAAAACCCACAGTCTAGGCATACTGAAAAAGGGTTCATTATTTTATCATAATATTAAATATTGTGACACTGGGTAAAAACGGCAAAGAGAAAACATTCGTGTTTATGCGTGTTTGTTAATTGTTTGTGGTTTGAGGTTTATAGTCTTTACGATATCTGTGTATCTTTTCTAAGCTGAAATGTCGATATACAAGGTTGATTGATATTCATATGTAATGTTTTAGGGGCATCCGTTGCCAAGTGGTTAAGGTCGTTGACTTTTAACCTCTTGCCCCCCCCCCCACTACTGTGGGTTAGAATCCCAATAGGGACATTGAATTCTTTCAATAATGCACGGAAGGGCACCTGAGGTCTTCTTCAACTAGTAAAGCTGAAACGTCGCCATATGACCTATAATGTGTCGGTGTGACGTAAAACACAATACAACAAACATACAAACAAACAAACAAATTAATATTTTTAATCATAATTAAGTTATTTTAAATTATTTTGGTTGACATGTACTGCCTGACGGAATTTTTATGTATTTCTATTATAGAGTGAATACATAAAATACTAACAGAAAGGAAGGTTTGTAAAGGACATTTTTTAAAAAACCTTCTTTCAATTGGCTATTCTAGTATTTTTAGTAAGATTAGAAGTTTTTATAATTTTTCACGAAAGGGTAATTTTTTTTCATTTAAATCTTGCTGTTTGATTGGTTATTCCATAAAATTAAATTATTAAGGAAGATTAAAATTAACATAGTTTATTTTGTTATTACTCTTACAGTGTGAGTTTAGTAAAGATAAAACTATTTTTATAGGAATATTTCCAGGTTCTGTTCGAATTTTTTTTGGTAACATTGAAGATCAAATATTCATTTATAGTTTTTATTTCTGATACAAATGGTGTTTTTCTGAATTTCCGATTTATTTGTAAGATAATCATTAGAAGAAATTGATAATTGTGTCATGTAAAACTCATTGAACCGTTAAAGGTGTAAGTTTACTAAGTATACACTAGTATAATAGTGTAGGTATAAAAGTTACATTTTTTTTAAAGAATATTTTAGATAAATTTGAATTGAAAGAAAGAGAAACAAGTTATATTTGAATAAGTTTCCGTATTTGTTTTAAATAACAAATGAATCAGACTTTGACCATTTTCTCAAATACAGCTACATACTGATAGTGTTTAATACCATTATTGATATTTGGTTATTATTATTGGATAAAAGTACGTAATTAATATTTTAGTTTCAACATAAAAATCTACTTTTCAAATAATCAAGAAAGTGCACAGTGAAATATTTAGAACTTTAATATAATAGCATATATATTATAAGCATTTAGATAATAACTTGATAACTTAATAAAAAACTAATAATCAGTTATTGATTTTTCATTCACGTCTGACTATATTTTTTACACCAATTTAACTTTTTTTAACAATTTGTTTGAAATCAAATTATAATTAAGATTAATCTTTATTTTTATATTTTGACAGGAACAGAATACAATTACTCAAATATTCAATTTTTCCTAGGGGGGAGGGGAAGGATGGGCTGGACGGTGACTTGCACTTTCCAATACCGTCCATTAACAGGCTTAATTAAACCGGACCTGCAACATTTTCAATTTCGTCGTGTTGGGCTCTCTTTAGAGATACTGTTTTTCTCTATTTTATTATAAATGTGTTTAGTATCTGTTACCTGAAAAGCTCAATAGGTAAAGCGCAGGACTGATAATCTCGAGGTCGTGGGTTCGATACCTACTCTTGCCACTATTATGTTCAATAATTTTGTTTATTTGCTGTTTATATAATTTTTCATGTTCATTCGTCTTCTTTCAAGAAAGTCCTTTTTATGCCCATTCTAGAATATTCTTTCTCTAAGTAGTTTAGTATTCTTGATTGTGCATTAATATTATATATATGATGAATGTTTGTACTTTGAGGTGTGTGTGGACATTAAACAAAGGTTAAATTTGAGTGTTGGTCTATTGAATTTCGGACAGTGAATTTAACATTATGACATTGATTATATTTGAGTTGTGGACAATTGAATTTCGGCCTGTAAGTTGAACTTATATTTCATAATTTTTGTATAAATGTAAATAACTGTTTTTCCTAAATGAAAAATTGTAAAATTTGTTGCTGCGTTATCTGCTCTGTTGTTTTAAGCCATTTCATAATTTGTTAAATTATTTATTAAAAATTAAGTGTAGGCGGCGTATAGCTGTCAACCAAAAATTGCTTTACAAATACTGTTTGCAAAACACAGCAACAAATCAAATTGTCTTTTGATATAGAACAGTTAGTTAAAGAACCCTCCCAGGAAAAATTTCTTTTGGCTAAGAAGTCTGATTTGCTCAATCTTGCTAAAGATTTTAATGTTGAAAACAAAAAGTCTTCTATGAGAAAACAAGAGGTTTCAAAGGAAAGGGATTGATTAAATGTTTGGTAGATCAAAAAATTGTTTCAGAAGATTTTCTTTCTTTAATAAGTCAAGAAAAATCTAAGTTTGAGTTACAATTACAGCTAGAAAAATTCAAAGTTGAGCAATAAATCAAATTAAGAGAACGTGTGAATGTGAAAAAGAACGCCAAAGACGATTTCATTTACAAATAAATAAAATGGAGGCTAATGAAAATGTCAATCTAGCACATATAATAGCCAGCAAACCTTTTTATGTAGCTAAATATATTAAACATGTACCTTCTTTCGATGAGAATGATGTTGATAATTTTTTCTTACATTTTGAAAAAGTTGCAGGCAATTTAAAATGACCAAATAAACACTGGACTTTATTAAATAATAAAAATGTCTTAATAGGAAAGGCCCGTGAAATTAACACTCAGTTAAGCATTGAGCAGTGTATAAATTATAATGCTGTCAAAGAAGTTCTAAAAGGCTATGAATTGGTCCCTGGTGCATACAGACAAAAGTTTAGGGACTGTAAAAGACTGAGTGGCCAAAGTGAGTTCGCGAAAATAAAATAACAATTGTTTGATTGCTGGTGTTGAAACTTTAGAGGAAGCTGCTCGTTTGGCTGATGACTATTCGTTTACACATAAGCATCCTTTGTCCCTAAATTATCAGGTAAAAATAACCATTATCTGGAAATTCAAAAGGAATTGGTAATGAGAATCCAATTATTAAGCCCACACCAAGTTATGGCTAGTCTGGTTTTACAAACCAGTCATAGAAATTCCAAGAGCAAAATGAGAGCACCAATCACTTTTCTCCTTTGACTTGCTGGTATTGCAAACAAAAAGGGCACAGTGTGGGAAATTGAGAAACGAAAAAACTAATGATGAATCTAAGCCCACAGTCTTGTGTTAAACAACAGCGTGTTTACAAAGGTTAACGAACCTAGAGTAGAGGTCTAAAACTGTTATTCAGTTCTAGGGATTTATAAGCCATTCATATCGGATGGTTTTGTTGACTTTTAGGTGATTCTAGCCCACCCTGCCCTGTTAAAATTTTAAGAGACACATGAGCTTCTCAGTCTTTGATTTTAACTGATACATTGCCATTTTGTGAGAAGTCTTCTTCTGGTGATACTGTCCTTACTCAGGGTGTTAAGTGTGGGCTTGTAAGTGTTCCGCTCCATAACATCTTTTTATTGTCAGATTTAGTTACTAGACCGGCAACTGTAGGTGTTAAGTCGTCGTTACCCTTTAAAAGTGTCTATTTGTTGCTAGGTAATGATTTAGCTGGAAATAAGGTCGTGGTTAACCGACTCTTAATTGACACACCGAATTTAGATGAAACACCTACGTTTGTTGAGCAGGAAATTCATGATCTTTACCCTTTTTGTGCAGTCACTAGAGCTACTGCAAAGAAAGCCATTGATGAAGCGGCTTGTCAAGCCTTTGATTGTGACAAAAAAGGTAACTCAGAACATTGGCATATCTGATACATTTTTAGGTCAAATATTTGATAATGAGATACAAAGCTCATTATGTGATAGTGTGAATAAAACGCCCTGTAGTACAAAACCAAAAAATAATCTTGGTCATGATACTATGTCAAGGTCACACCTTGTTGAAGCACAACATAGTGATCCTGAAATCGCAAGTTTGTTCCAAAGGGTTTTGCCCAAGAATGAACTTTCTGAAGTGTGAGAAAAGTTGTGTCCTGATGAGGAAATGGCATCCTCCAGCTATTGACGATTGGTCTGTCAGTCGCCAGATTGTGGTTCGAGAAAACATCTGAGCTTGGCCCATGATACTCTAATTTCAGGTCATTTAGTTATCAATAAAACTTACCATAAGATCCTGAATCATTTCTTTCGGCCAGGATTGAAATCAGATGTGACTCGATATTGTAATTCGTGTCATTCTTGTCAAATGGCAGGTAAGCCAAATCAGACAATTAGTGGGACGGGAAATTTAGGAAATAGTGCAAATGGTTATACAAGCATGAAACTGTCAGGAAATCATCTTTAGACCATATAGATTTCACAAGCGAAGTGGGCCCAAAAATATCTCTGCTCATTCAAGATGGCCACCATTTTCAAAATGGCCACTACTTAAATTTAACGTACATAACAGGTCATTCATTCCATTTTTTGTACAGACCTGAAACTTACACCAAATCATGCATATAGTCTCTCGTTTTCAAAAATTTAAATCTTACAAATTTTCGCTTTCATACCTCTTCCGAATCCAAGATGGCGTCAAATATGACAGCCGATTTTGTGCAATTATTATTATTATTTTTATTATGATAAAAAAGTGTTTAAACATATCAGAGTTAATCAAATCATATGATTATCTTAATAAAAGTAAACATTTTTAAATTTTTGTCTACAAAAATATCTTTAAAAGTATCAAGAAAAAATTTCAATTTTTGCATATTTCTAAAATTTGATTTTCTAAATTAATGTACAAAATATAAAAAGTTACTTTAATTCTTAAACTGTATTTGGCATTACATTAATGCCACGTAGATCTGTAAAGGTTTTATATTTTGTGAAAGTGGGTGGGGTAATTTTATACGATAAGTGTAATAGAAAAACACCAAAAATTATAATAATATATAATAATTAAACATGTACATGAATGTAAGGTATGAACGTTGTCCATAAACGCATATTGTTGACTCCTTCACAATTTCATATTGATACTATAAACATGGCTTAAAAGCCAACAAAATGAGAGAATGCTTTTTCCATTCAATGTCTGAACATTCATAGTAAAAATAAGGCTACTGCCACATCACCACATCTATGTGATGAGAAACAGATATGTCAATGGTATCGCATGGCTTGCATGCAGTTTTTTGAAAAGTTAAGATATAAACTTAGTGTATTTCAAGAAGTAATCATATCTCAATTTTTTTAATAAGAGGGTAATGGTGACCCTGGATCACTCACCTAAGATCATTGTTGGATAAAAGTAGTAATTCTTTAATAAAGGTAGGTAACAAGATCATATTGGGCATGTCAATACACACATGATTTGTGTAATATTTGTATCAGGTTGCTTTTAAAGAAACATGCACAATATCTAGTATCTAAAGATTGTTTCACACGAGATGACTTAAATAACTGTATTCATATATGAGAGCATATACACTTAGTGACCCCTGGTGTTTGGTAATTGATTTATCAAATATTTGTAGAGTATAACAAAATTATGACGACACATGATTAATGTCTATGCTCTGGCTACTGGAGGTTAAGAAAAAAATAATCTTTGTAAATTAAGTGATACCCATTGCAAATGCAGTAGCATCACACAAATAAATGCATGATTTAATTTGAGTTGTGGACAATTGAATTTCGGACAATGAGTTAAACTCTAATTTCATATTTTTTGTATTACTGTAAATAACTGTTTTTCCTAGATTAAAAATTGTGAACTTTGTTGCTGCGTTTCTTCTCCGTTGCGTCAAGCTAGTAACATACTTAACTGAGGGAATTGGAAGTTGAGTTTGATACTTAAGTGAGTGAGTTAGGTTAAGGAAAGTAGAATGGAAGTGGAAGTTAAATTTGATACGTAAGTGAATTATTTATTTTAAGAAAGAGACTTACATAATTGAACCAAGCTGAATTGAGCGTCACTTAAACATATTACTTAAGTTAAGACAAATACTTAAGTTACGTGGACTTTTATAGTGATTTTAGTGAATTTTATTTGTGAGTAGATTTTTTTAAGGGAGTAAGCAACTATATATCTACAAATATGGCTACAGGAAAAAATGGGAAATATGCTGATATCATTTCAGAGGAGGAAAAGCAAATATTAGATGATTTTCACAAATTGTCCTTAAAACTAGAGAAAATTGAAAGTCCGTATATCAAATGGATGTTATTTGAATCACAAATGCGTTTGAAACGGACAAATTTTTGTTATATTTTTTTTTCGATATAAATTTTTGGTACACTTTTTATGAACTATGCTTATCTAGAGCGTTTAAGATTTATGGATTTTGTGATTTAAAATCGTAATAAGTATACTCGGATACTATATAACATGTAGTAACTGTTATAGTTTCATAGAAATGAACTTAAAGTGTCCATTTTTGTCATATAGTGAAATAAATAAATGCCAAAAGGCCAAAAGAACCTCCAAGATTATAATTTCTTTTAAACACGACGCGATAAAACGAATTTTAAATAAGTCTTAACTTTAATATGCTAATCATTATTCTTATTCAAAGTTCTAATATAGAGGTTGCAATAACTCTAAGTGCATTCAATAAACATTATATTGTTTACAAAAATGTCTCCAGAATTTTATATGACAGGAAGTTATGACAAAATTTACATTTTATTTTCATTTTTAATTTCTGTTTACATTTAATGTTTTCTTTGTCTGCGCATAGGCGATCTATTTGTCGGACGAAGTCCGTCTTAGAACAATTCCTGTAAAATTTACAGGAATCTCATTGGCCATTCTAAGATAAGTAGAATAATATAAAAGATTTTTTTCGGAGACGTATAAACGTCATAATTGTTTTACAATCAAAATGAGTTTCGGAAACCTTCTTGATTAAATTTCTCGAATATTTGAGATATGTGAAATGTGCTCCCTTCCATTTAACTTTTTTCAAAATTTTACACCGCATTGAAAATGATTTTCTTAATTCTTTAGTGAATAGCTAATTTCAATTAAAAAAATCTACTGAGTTATGAATGGCAAGTTTGCCCACTTATAACGATTTTGATCCCTGAAACTCGCGTGCATGAAAATATCGATAGACACTAAATAAAAAACCCAACTTTTCTTGTGTTTGTTTATGATATTATATGATTATTGATGTGTTTATGTGATACGAATATCATAATTTCCTTACATTTGAATCTCAATGAAGCATATATTAATGTGTGTATTAATACGTCAATATAAGGTAACATACCGAAACATAGAAAGGTATCTTGCAGTGCTTCTTATATCTAACCTTTGAATGCTATGTCAATTGAAGCGTAAGTATTTTGTTATGCTTATTTAGTTCTGCTTTCCTCTAAAATGATATTCATCACATCAAAACGATATAAATGAAAGTAAAAATGAATTAAACGAAATTTTTAAACGATTCAGATTAATATGTTTTGTTCATGATGGCGTCTTCGATCTTTGCTACATGATATTATTAATAAATTGCATGGCATTATTGACAGGGGCGTCCGTGGTGGTCTGATTTAAAAATGATACTTGGCCGAGTTATAACTGGTTTATTTGCATATCGTATCTTAGGAAACATGGGAATGGAATTATAAGGATGATATTGAGCCTATTATTGAATTTAACATTTAAATTTTTGAAACATTAAAATCATATGCATATTGTGGCACATAAAAGAATTTTAAATAGAAATAAAATGTAAAGTCTGAAGTAAATCATTTAAAAGTAAAGGAGAAGTAAGTAAGAACTACAAACAAAACAATTTATTTCGTACTCATTTCATTTTTGTACGTCATGTCATTCTTTCATTTCTATTATTGTGAATGTCGTTTTATCTCAAAGAAAAACATTTCAGTAATTCAAATTTATTCAAATCGAAATTTTGATAGAAAGCTTATAATTGATGACAACGTTTTAATGATACGTAATACCCCCAATCAACAGATTTTTCAACACGTTTGGAAATAACGAAAGAAACCTTAAATCTAAAAAAAAAAAGAACCGAAAGAAAGCTTTCTAATCTAAAATAGTTAGACAAATTTATAACTCGTTAAAGCAGCGTAAAATAATAATAGGAAGATGCATGGCAATGTAGAACTTATAATGTGTAGGGGAAGTCATTGTTAAACAGAACTTAAGTATCTGAAATTTAACTTGATAGTAAAAGAATTTATGAATGTAGATAATTCTTTTTCAGACTCCTTCAGATGAATTAAATATTAAACGCGTATATTATGTCAGAAAAAATCTTTAATGTTGTTTTACTAATTTTAAAATGGCCAATTAGATTCCGAGATTTAAGATTGTAATTTTAAAATGGCAAAATTGAATGAAATTTTGACTTACAGAGAGTCAAACTGAAAACAGATCGGCCTTCGGCCGGAAAAACGTAACACTTAAGTACACTTAATTCTGTAAATCATGAAAATTGGAAGATTAAGTTATGTTATGTTTTATAATTTATTTCAAGTCTTAAATAGCCCTTCATCAACTGAGAATTTGCATAAATAATAGCAATCACGAGCCTGTGGGGAAGTTTTATCTTTTGATGACATTTTATTTCAAAAACGCCCATCCCATCAACAATCCATACGTGGCGCGATAGCTCAGTTGGTTAGACCACTGACTGTCACTCCTGACGTTCCGGGTTCGACCCTGGGTAACACCCAGAGACACTTTCAGTGTTTCCCACCTACCTAAAAGTATACTGTAAGAAACCCAGGTAAGCCTCGCATGTATCAGTCCTATGCACTGGGCATGTAAAAAAACCAAACCAAGGGGTCTATTCAATAAGAGATCGGGACTGGTTCCCGCAATCCCTTGTATCTCATAGCTGTCTCTAGAGTCTGCTAATGTAAGGACTCTACTGGAAATAAGTGCTTGCACTTCCGTAGGTTATCCTTGACTGCCCCCGGTCAAAGAAAATCAATCATCAACATCATATGCATACAGGTGTACGAGACATGAGGGTACCAAAATATCACCATTCAAGTTAATGTTTGGAAGGACTCCTAAACTTCCTAAAGAATTCAACATTTGAAACAGTAATGGATATAGCTGAGACAAGACACCCATAGACTATCGACAAAGTTGGAGAAACAGATGAATGAAACTAAGGAAATTGCTTTAAGATATGCTAAAATTTAACAGATAAACAAAAAAAAGGCAAAGGCATCAAAAGTTACAGAAGAAGACACCGTTTTAGTAAGAATATTCAAAGTTCAATGGCACACACAATATAGCTGACAAGTATAAACAACAACCCTACAAAGTGATAAAACAGATAAGACCAGACATATCAGTGTTCCAACTCAAGTCAACTGATGATATTTAGAAAGTTCTTCATAGAAATCACCTGCTTTTGATTAACAGCAATGATGAACGGAATGAAGCAAATTGGAGACATTCACCAAAACCTAGATAAAAGACCCACGACAATGACACAACTATATCATTGTTACCAGTTTGGAGAGAAAATGATAAAGATGAAATGACTTCAGATAATGAAGACTCAGATGACAGTGTAGACACTCCATTTCATGGTGGTGACGCCCACTAACGAAGAATATCAAGAAAGGAGGAGATAATGAGGATGTTGAAAGTATAGAGGGTGATAGGTCAGCAGAAGAAATTTAAGATGACTAACAATCATCAAATAGTCCTAAAGAAGAAGACCAAAAAGACGAACACACATCAATTAGTCCTGGTGAAGAAAATCAAATAGTGGAAATTATAACTGTCGCTCAAGAAGACAAAGGAGAATCAGAAGATTAAGTAGTTGTTCCAAAAGTGAGAACATCAGTTGAATAAAGACAAGAACAACTTTATGAGCCAAAACCGGAAAGATCTAACTGAGGGACAAGCCTAGAGAGATACAAGAAAATTATATATGTTCAGTGTGAACATGGACACAAGACCAAGAGACAAGAAGTTAGAATCAGTCGAAATTCCCATAAAGTCAGGGATATTTACCAGCCTTGATACAGACACTGGCCGTTAACTAATCAATTCAATTCTGGAGTAGTTCCTGTAATTATGATTGTATTTAATTGTAATGATTAACATTTCGAAAACTTCCTTATATTGCTACTTGACTTATGATATTGTTGATGACTGATAGGATTTGATATGAATCACATCACTATTTTTGAGATAAATGATTTTAATGATATTTCTACAGAACACTTATTTTATTTTAGAGATAATGTATGACTACGATTTGCGGAGATTAAATGTTTTCCATAAGTAACTTTAATATTGTTTCAAAGATTAAGATCTTTCATGAAGATTTAAGAATTTTGAGCTGGAGTATTTTGTAACTGATTTAATAATATTCAATATCGGGATATACATTATTTTAAAGATATTGTTTTTCAAAAAGACTAATCCATTTTTTGTTATTTTATTGTGAAGTCACAGTTTTGTTTGAGAGGGAGAAAATATCAAGATTAATATATGATTTTTTATTGTGAGAAGACTGACAATATTGACTGATTATATAAATGACATTGTAAGGAAGATGAAAGTGCCATACTTACTATGTATTTATAGCTTTAGTGGCATAAATATTTGTATTTATGTATGTAAGAAACTTTGACATTTAACAAATGACGAGACGTCATTTACCAGAGAGGGGGTGTGAGGGGTCTTATTTAGTGGTCGAAGCCTTATTCATTATTGTGATATAGTTATCATCAACCTTAGTTTATAATCTCTATTCTGATTGGTTGACAAAATCCACGGTGTCAAGGGTTATCACATCATTTTTCCGCAAACCGTCGTTAATTGGGTGCGCACAGCACCATATCATATTAGACAAAACAAGCACTGAAACAAAACATGCATGATGGAAAAAGACCTGAAACTTACACATTTGAATAAGTGTATTATTAAATATAAAAGTGTGTCTACGGAATATTATGATCATTGAAAGTTATGTTTTAACCCAGTTTTTATCAAAAACGTGTACAATTTCTTTGTCTAGAGCTGGCTTGGGAAAATGATCATTTGGGATACTTTTTAAATAAGAAAATTCTTTTGGCAATCAAGATATTCATTTAATATTACCGTTAGCATCAACGATATATATACACACAGAATATTGCACTAACATTTAAGTTGTTTAATTCCTTAAACAAATCATAGAAGCATCTAAAAGTATACTAATTATTTAAAACACGGAGGGAAATGCATAAATACTAATGATGCTAAAAGCAAACCTGGTTCTTTTGACTGGTTTGCACGTCTGACTTGCAATCCTAGCATCGCTTGTCGTGAGCCCGAACCCCACCAGCAGTCATCCCATGTTTCCTTGAGCAGGAAACTTATATTGCAGTGGTAAAAGTTATCTGTAAGTTTTATAATAGCGTATCAATAACTTGAACTCCGAGTATTAAAGTGTGAAACAAATACGAGCTCGAGCATGCCGACACAATGATTAATACAGGGACTATAACTCAAGCATACAGTTGCCACTCTTCTTAAATTCAGTAGCATGCGTATGTTACGTACACTGTCAAATAGTTAAATAACTCACATTCAAATGTAAGAAGGACAAACTGTTTTAAAAATAAAAGTTTTGGCTTGCTTGTGCGTTGTATTAAGAAAATTTGAGAGTAAAAGTTCAATTACTGATATCAGCAAATACTATGCAATTCCCGAGTCCAACGAAAGTGTAACTGCACAACATTCATAAAAGTGCTACAAAAGCATACAATTTTAATAGGAAATTATCTTTCAAAAAATATACAGGTGCAGATTGCTTTCAGGCCCAGGTCATCCACTACCCCTTACCCTAACCGGTAACCAAACATTTACATTTTCTTGTTCGGCGCTTACATCCATTCTACAATTAAAAAACAACAACAAAAACGGTTAAACACAATTTAAAGTGTGCAGTATTACCGCGAAAAAAAAAGAAGCGGTGCCATGGTTCTGCATTTTGCAACATACCACGTTTATCAAAGTTTTCTTGATTTTACAACATTATTTTGAATTATTTGTATAAAATCTGTATTTGATAAGCTCGTGTCAATGCTTTTTTGTGATCATTTGACCTATGATACTTTCGACAACTTTACTTTCGGAAAAGGATGAAAAATGATCGCATCAAGAACACAAATGTTTCATAAGTATAAAGGTGTTTTCATTAGTTTAAGGTTATACAGACACATACTGTAGCAAAATGTTTTGCACATATAAAAACATTCAGAACGTCCGTGATGTATGCAAACTCTCTAATTAAAATAAAATCAACTTTAGCAAGACATTTTTGCATTTCTGAACTTACCTCTTGCACTTTTCAAAAGATTGCGTAAGAATAATTCAGTCACTGAAGTAGAACGCGGCTTTCAATACTTTTGAGGAAAACATTTTGGTTGAATTTTAAAAGTGAAAATGTTTTAGTTATTTGTAGGTTACTTTCTTATGTGTTTTATTTGTTAAATGCATTTGTATTGGCAGTAACTTTATTCATTACCTGGAGTTGTAAGCAATTCAGTTAATGGTTTCTGTACACATCTTTGTTTTATTTTATTTATTGCATAAAACGATTATACATGTACTTCTAAACTGCAGTTTTTACTCTAACAATTATTAATAATAACATAACATCTTAACAAAGTCATATTCCTGAAACATGTGCCGTTATATTTATTGCAGTTGATCGGTGTACACTTGTGCAGTTCAACATAGAATATTGAGATATGTGGATATTATTGATTATATCTATTATACACCTGTGTATTTTGATATACATTGTATGTATATTACTACTGTCTTATTATGTATTTGTGACATTGTATTTGCATTTGACTTTATAATGTATTTGCAGGTCACGTATTCTAAATATTCTACTGTGTATTCTGCTTTGACTTCGATGCTACTAAGTGACACATACATAATTACGATATAAATTCGTATAATTTAAATAAAAGAAGAAGAACACAGGAATACTTTGGTTGTATTTATACTTCAAAAATAACCATCGTTAAACAACTCACTTATAATACGGATTTGCTTATGAATAATTGGAAAGCAAATAATGAAAATTTTGGTATTTCTGATAATGTCTTGGTGCTTCGAATACATTGCTCCAATCCGCATAAATGATGGCGGATATAAAGATCTGTATATTGTTATTCAAGACAACAATGAGGACAGTGAATTTCTTCTAGAGCGTATACAGGTAAAATATAAATATACTCGTATATAACTTTTTATGACGCACGCACGAGAAACCGGTCTTAATGACATTTTTTTCGAAATTTTGTTTTTATCTAATTATTGTAGAGATTTTTTTCTATATAAGATAGTTAAAACCGTTTTCGTATCAAAAGGTTATTTATCGAGATATACCCATTTAAACAACGTCATATATTTGAACACTTTGTTAACAAATGACGTCGAAAAATTTAATTGACGTTTCACGTAATTAATTGAAGAATTTTAAAGAAGCAAATTTTATTTATCTTTAATCAACTCAATTGTTTTGATCTAACTGTAAAAAGTAAGTAATAAAGTTATGTACATATGAGACTTCTCGCGATTATTAGCGTTACTTAGCAACATAATAACAACACATTAATCATTTGTATTTTAATCATTCCTACGCTAATTATCCTCAATCTGGACAAAACATTTCATTATCCTTACTGGAAGTTTTCAAAATATGTACTGACTGAAAATCAAATATTGCAGAAGGCACAGGTGTGTTAGTGGGTTTTTGTATACGCTGGTCGCAAAGTGTCAGTAGACAAATTGTTTTGTATATACCCAAAATAAGAAATATACAAACAATAGTATATAAGTCTACGCATTTTCAGGTTTAATATCTTTACGGCTATGAAAAATAATAAATAGAAGTTATTTCAAAATTCTTATTTACTTTTCTTTTATTCCTTACAACAGAACGGAGAAGAAAATTAAAAAAAATCAATAATGACACCCCTAGGCGTAATAACTCTTGGACGGACTCCTGAACTTAACCGGAATCCTTGTTCTTTCAAGATTTGGATCATCTGTTTCTCGCTTTCAGGTGTTATTCTGGCCTCCCTGTATGTCTGACTGTAACCGGACGTGCTAATATCTTCTATAAAAAGAAAACGATAGATATACGTAATGACAACACAACTATTTCCTAATATGCTTAGAACTATAAATCAATAAAATTAGATATTATTCGGTGCACATTTAGAAATATTTGAGTTAAAAGAACGAACCAGCTTTGAACGCTCTTGGCGAATTGCCGTAAAACTTGGCCGGTGAGATTTTTCAACATACTATTACTGTCAGTTGTAATAAATAAGTTATCTAACATACAAGTTCTTAATTTTTATTATAAAGGAATGAATAAAATTTATCTATGTTAAAAATGTTTTCTAGATTGTTGCTTAAATGTACTTCTTTAAAAGGCCAAGAATACCCTTCTTTAATTATACACTATTTCATGATATCATAAAAATTGTTAAAAAAAAGTTGAATATCAAGAAAATTAAAGTCAAAATATTTAAACAGGTTTAATAAAAACCACACCCCTTACACTTTCATGTCAAGATATTTCACTTTCTATGGTAAGCAAAAACTCCCACCAAGTTTAAAGTTACCAACATTTTCTCTTTTAAATATTTTTCATGGAATGAGATATACATACATAGTATGGGCCTTTACAATGAATATACTAGTGTAACCTTATATTTGAAAACTCTCTCTAGAAAATGTTTATATTGACGCCATGACCACTAACGGTAACATACAGCGCTGATGGTTGTACATGTAGATGATTTCTCTGTAACACCGGGTTTTACTCGATCTTTTAATTCTGTCCTGTCGTGAAAAATATTGTAACGGCACCGATTGTCCCTTATATCATTGCAAGTAGTTTGCTATAATATAAAAATAAAAACGAGTGTATCGACAAGGCAGGAGTCTGTTAACGTGTTTCTGCAATGTCCAGTCTACCATCGACAACACAGCGTAAGGTCCGTGTGACCCTTGAGCATTTGGACATATGGCTTGAGCTACCAAGCCATCAAATACTTTACTATGTACTAATCAATATCTAAATCTAAATTCCGTTTTAATTCCATAATGACGTAGCATATTTGGACATATTATTTACTTTCCTTTTTAGAAATAAAGTATTAATTTAACCTGCAAGTGATATGGTTATTCTTCAATCAATCTGGTTAGATCTGCCGATAAAACATGACAAGTAAATGTGTTTCTTATTTTTGTTCAACAGACTTACACAACAAAATAAGTATAACAGGTGTATGTGTGTTGCCAATTAATTAATTCTCCTGTATTTCAAATCATACTGGAATACTGTAAACGTCGGTGTTAAAGATTATGTTCAATTTTCAATCATTGGTGCGATGTTTCATTTATAAATAATCATGCATGATCTGTCCTTTTTGTTTTTGTATTTTTATTCCACAAATTATACTTTGTAGACACTTACTTCTAACTCTTTCTCCATCTAATAAACCTGCCTCCTAATTCCAACGTAAATAAACTATAAAAACCTCGTGCCTCAACAACACATGATAACAAAAACATTTTCGTATCTAAATTTATTTACGCAAGAAAAGTGACGTCATTTAAATTGCTGTACATAGTGCACATTGATTGGGGTGTCATTAAGACCGGTTTTTATGCTCCCCGAAAAATTTCGAGGGAGCATATATGTCATCGCCTTATGGGGCCTATGATTCTGCTCTGTCCGTCTGTCTGTACCGTCTGCCGATCCGTTTTCTTGTCCGGAGCATAACTTGAAAACCATTGGAGATAATTGCGTTTAAAACTTCAAACAGTGGTAGAGGGCATTGAGGGGGAGTGCAGTGTTTAAAGAACATAATCTATTTATTGCCCGTTTTTTGAAAATTATCTCCCCATATAGAAAAATCTTTTCGGGGCATAAACTCTAATAACTATATAGAGATATATCAACATGAAACTTTGTAGGTGAATATAGATTTTCAATGGGTAGATGTGCAGTGCATAAAACAATAACTCTTTTTGTCCTAATTTTGGAGTTATTGCCCTTTGTTAATTTTAACACTGAACTTTGTCCGGACATAACTCTAAAATTATAAGAGATATCAAGATGAAACATTGTAGGTAGATAGATCTCATTAAGTAGAAGTGCAGTGCAAAAAAAACATAAACTCTGTTAAGTGCCTCATTTTTGAATTATCTCCCCTTTTAGAAAAATCTTGTACTGGACATAGCTGAAAACTATAAGAGATATTAACATCAAACTTTGTAGGTAGATGTATCTCAATGGGTAGATGTGCAGTGCACGAGAATCATAACTTTGCCTTGCCTAATTCTGGAGTTATTGCCCTTTGTTTATTTTTACTTTTTTAAGTTGTCCGGAACATAACTCTAAAACTATAAGAGATATCAACAAGAAACTTTGTAAGATGATAGATAACCGTGATTAGAAGTGCAGTGCAAAGAACAGTGACTCTGCCTTTCCTAATTTTGGAATTATTGCACTTTGAACTTTTTCCAGGAACATAACTCTGAAACTACAAGAGGCGTACTTTCCTGTGTCCAAAACCTATTCGGGGAGCATCACTCGGCTCAAACCGGGCTCTTGTTTCTCATCGTGCGTTTCGTTTTTGTTTGTTTTTGTATTATTTTTTTAAATTTTATTTTGGTTAAACAATGGACGTTTCGTAACTTAAAAATATATTCGTACGATCATCAGTAAAATATAAATTTTCGATAGCAAAAGAAGCATTAGGCAAATTTGGATAAATATGTTGAGCATTTGAACACAAACCATAACACTACAAACTTCATCTTTAGCAACTAATATTCTTCTCCAAAACTCAAACACAAGGAAAGTAAAGGAACAAACAAACAAACAACAAATAAAACATGCAAAAACGACAGCGACACATCAACTGCGACAGCAGCTACATCAACAAGCAACAGGATCCATGCTGTTTGCTTACAAACCCTATAAAAAGTAGGGAAACTGATAGCGAACAGCATGGATCCTGATCAGGCTGGTCTGGATCCATGCTGAACGCAAACCCAATATGTTGGTTTGAGGTTTGGTTTGGTGACAGGATTGAGCCTTGGATAGTTCCCTCCAAAATATACTCAAATGAATCCGGTCTGCAGAAAAAGATGGCCACAAGAGCTTAATACAGAAAGCCCTTTAAAGGTCATCTCTTCCATAAACAATTGGTAGATTTTGATGAAACTATATAGGAATGATCTTTAAATAAATCTTAATGAAAATGCTTAAATGGTTCCGGTCTATTAGACAAGATGGCCGCAAGGACTTATAGTAGAAAAAAGTGTTAAATGACAACTTGAACTCAACCGCCCAATATATTTTGATGAAACTCTACAGAAGTGATCATTGGGCAATCCTTTACAAAATTTGCTAAATGTTTTCCGATTTGCTGACCAAGATGGCCACCAGGGCTAAAAATAGAAAGCCTTAAAATGACATCTCCTTTACAATTTGGTAGATTTTGTTGAAACTAAATAGGATTAGTCCTTGGATTGTCGTCTATAAAATTTCCTCAAATGGTTTCGGTTTGCTGGACAGGATTGCTGTCCGAGCTAAAAAATAGAAAAAAGGGATGTAAATTATGACAGTTTGTTCCAAACCGCACAAGACATTATAGAAATGATCATTGGGCAGTACTTTACTAAAGTTGCTAAAATTGTGCCAATGTACTGAATAAAATTACTGCCAGAGCTAAAAAAGAGAGGAAAAAACACTTTGAAACCACATCTTCTCCTTAACTATCGGGTTCAACTATTGGTTCGATTTTGATGAAACAATCCAGACTTTGTTGGATAATCCTCTGTTAAATTTACTCAATTGATTCCGGTCTGCTGATCAAGATTTCCACCAGAGCTTAAAATAAAATCATTTAAAAATTCTTGTCACCATTTAGAAGTTTTGTTCAGTGTAAATATACTTTGTGTAGAGTACAGTACGTAATAATTAATTTGAACAATTTACGCCGGTAAGAGATAAATGGTCATCATGGCCCCCTTGTTGAGTGATCTGTCTTTGTATTTTTTATATATATATTTAAGGTAATAGGTCCGTTTTAAATATATTTTACTATAAGTTTAGTTTTTTCATATTATCTTAGAGTTTATGAAAACATATTTTTTATGAAAAGGTGTGTAAAGGTATGTTTAAAGCTTAGTACAGATTTAGTTTAACAAAAAAAGAAAAAAAAGCAATTATTTATCAATTCCTAAATTCGTGGACAAAGAAGAAGTCAGGTGAATGAACAGCAGAACAAACAGCTTAATCCCTTTCCAGTTGGACACTTACTTTTTCTCTTTTGACTACAACTGACGGACCATGTTGAGAACCTCTGATGTGCAGTTTTAAAAAACTAATTGGTAATAAAATGTCCTAATTTTCGCCATCTGTCTGCCTAACTTAGTCGGGTCCTTGTACGTGATTTTATTGCTTCATGACAGTAAATACTTTTGTTACCAATAGTATGGTTTTTTATATCCAACTTCAGAATCAGGTTTGTCTTTTACTTATTTTTCATTTTGTTACCATAAAATCTGTTAGAAATTAGGTTGAATTGTGTTGCTTGAATTGGTTTCTTACACTTGAAATCAAACAATCTGAAAGCTAGAGCTCAGAGGAAGTGTGATTTTACACAATGCATTTATATATCCTACAATTTCTCATAAATTATCTTTCATGAATTTCAGAAAATTTTTACAGACGCGTCTAAACAACTGTTTACAGCCACGAAGAATAATCTATACTTCGGAAAAATTAAAGTTATTATACCAAAGACATGGCAGTATAAGGAAAAGTATCAGAAGGCTCTGATACCCTCACATATTGAACAGAAAATAATTATTGACAACGTTAAACAATATGAAATTGATACGCCAAGAGTATATGGGGTAACAGCATGTGGATGGGGGGTTTAATTTGACTTTATTCAGAATCAAATCATTTTGAAAACAGGGGAACATCTTTTGGGGTTTTGCATGGTATGTTTTTTAAAAATTTACATTTTATTAGATAAATTACTTAAAAAATTTGGGGAAAAAGAAATTAAAAGAAAAATTTTTTAATTTTTTTTTGGGTTTTGTTTTTACATTTATATTTCAAAATTTTTAAATTATTTTTTTATGCTACATTTTCAAAAAGGCAATGCCCTAAAGCATGCTAAATCAGGAGTTGTGACGGGTTCTATTAAGGTTGCCCTTTAATCCTTATTCGCGGAGTTTGGTAGTTACTGGGTTTTGGTTTGAGGATTTTTTCTGGCTCCCTTTTTATTTACAAATAGCTTGTTTAATTTTTAACAAAAAATGTTTTATTTAAACTAAAATAAAACCCCCCATTGGGAAACAAATTTTTTTTTTCTTTTTTTTTTTTTTGTATTTTATTAATGCCAAAAATTTAAAAATCTTTTTCATTTTTTTTTTTTTTCCAAACCCTTTTTTTTTTAAATAACCAAAATTTTTAAACCCCAAAAAAGTTCAAAAAATTTTGTTTTTTTTAAAACTAAAAAAAAAAATTTTAACCTTTTTTTAAAAAAGTATTATTTTTTTTTAAAAAAAATTACAAAACATGAAAACAAAAAAAAAATCCCA